>NC_142928.1:191975026-192132526 GCF_046866305.1 Octopus bimaculoides
ATTTTCACCAAGACCCTCCATCACCACCACCACCATCAGCATTTTAACTTTTTTTTACATCTGTCTGAATCGGTTAGATGTGTATTGCTTTTAGCCACATTTCTTGACATTGTAAAATCATGATTGATTTTCGGTGAGAGAGAGTGTTTCCTGTCATAGACTGCTGAAACATAACTATTTGACACTAGACTGACATTTGTCCATTTTCCTTAAATATCCCGTCTATACATCAGGTTACAATAGGCACAGGCCTGGTTCTTCGCTTAAGAAATCAATTTTCCAACTGTGTGGTTTTGGGGCTTGGTCCCACTGTGTGGTGTCTTTGACAAGTGTCTCCTGGTATAGCTCCGGGCTGATTGAAGCCTTGTGAATGAATTATGTATACAATAATATTGTATACAACTTGAGATCTTTGCCTTGCCTTAACGTTTGTTGTCCTCTTTAACAATTATTTACATATATATATATATATATATATCATCATCATCATCATCATCGTTTAACGTCCGCTTTCCATGCTAGCATGGGTTGGACGATTTGACTGAGGACTGGTGAAACCGGATGGCAACACCAGGCTCCAGTCTGATTTGGCAGAGTTTCTACAGCTGGATGCCCTTCCTAACGCCAACCACTCAGAGAGTGTAGTGGGTGCTTTTACGTGTCACCCGCACGAAAACGGCCACGCTCGAAATGGTGTCTTTTATGTGCCACCCGCACAAGCCAGTCCAGGGGCACTGGCAACGATCTCGCTCGAAAATCCTACAGGAGCCAGTCAGGCGGTACTGGCAACGGCCACGCTCAAAATGGTGCATCTCATGTGCCACCCGCACAAGAACCAGTCCAGGGGCACTGGCAACGATCTTACTTGGCTTGCCGGGTCTTCTCACGCACAGCCCATTTCCAAAGGTCTCGGTCCGTAGTCATCGCCTCGGTGAGGCCCAATGTACGAAGGTCTTGCCTCACCACCTCAGCCCAGGTCTTCCTGGGCCTACCTCTTCCACGGGTTCCCTCAACTGTTAGGGTGTGGCACTTTTTCACGCAGCTATCCTCCTCCATTCTCACCACATGTCCATACCAGCGCAATCGTCTCTCTTGCACGCCACAACTGATGCTTCTAATGTTCAGCTTTTCTCTCAAGATACTTACACTCTGACGGGTATTCACATTGACATTACACATCCAACGGAGCATACTGGCTTCATTCCTGCTCCGTTGGATGTATATATATATATATATATATATATATATATATATATATGAGAGAGAGAGACACACACACACTTAACTTATTTCGGTTTTTGTTTAGCAAATCCACTCAAAAGGCTTTGGTTGGTCTAGGGCTATAGTATAAGAAACTTGCCCAAAGTATCATGTAGTGGGATTGAACCTGAGACCACACTGTCAGGAAACAAGCTTCTTGACTTCACAACTACTCCTGGTCAATAAAACAAACTACCAGGTAAGTTCTGAGTCACTGCAATCATCTAACTGTCTTTCCTCAAAATTGCTGGTCTTGTGCCTATATAGGAAACCATCATTAGATAACGTTTGAATGAATGATTTATATTTAAGAAAAATAATTTCTTCTATATTTCTGCTATGATGTCAAATTATACTTGACTTTTCTTCAGACCGTATTACATATTGCCTGCCAATAAAATCTTCTTCAAAGATATTTCAATGTAACATAAATGGTACTTATTTGCTAGGAAAATTGAGATTTGTCAGTGGAAATTACCATAAGATATCTTGGAAAAGTTAAAAGAATAAACATGATATCGAAAAGTATATTTCCTAATCTTGTAAAAGAATTACTAGATTCTTATTTTATTTCCTTTCAATCAGCCATTTATATTAGCCAAATGCAACTTGATTGCTTTGATGGAAGAACTAAATTAAATGTTTTATAGCATTTCAGTATTATTCATCTGATTTCATAGTATATAGGGAGACTGTTGTGAATATACAGAAATAATAATGTAATTTGGTATAGCTGTGTCTTTGTGCTGAAGAACTCGCTTTGTAACTATGCACTTTGAGGTTCAGTTCTACTGTATGTATGGTGCCTTTAGCAAATATCTTCTATAGCTCTGGTGAGTGAATTTGGTACCTGAAAAGAAAACTGTTGCATATGTATGCATGTATATACGTGTGTGTGTGCATGTGTTCATGAGTGTGTTATGTATGTGAATGTGATCTGTAAGTGTAAATATGTGTGAACGTTGACAATATGATGCTTACATTGCTCTGCACTTTTGAGGATCTGTAGAATATAAAGAATCCCTTACTTGGAAAATGGGTAAAGATTGACAAGATGAGCAGCTAACTGTAAAATCCTGCCTCCCACCAAAAAGTCCCCATTTTCCCTTTCCAGTTTTAGAATAACTGCATAATGGTTGTGTGTGTCTAAAGAGGTGAAGGGTTGGTGACAGTAAGAGCATCCAACATTAAAGCATTTGTATAACTTGTACCTGAAGAGAAATGAAAGCAGACACAAAATGACTATATTTATGTGTGTGTGTGTGTCTGTGCGTGTGCGTGTGCGTGTGTGTGTGTGTGTGTGTGTGTGTGTGTGTGTGTGATGAAGTTTGTTTTTCAACTACATGGTTTTGAGTTTAATCTCACTGCTTGGTCCCTTAGGCATGTCTTCTACTATCACCCTGGCAAGACAAAAACTGAAAGCCCGTCAAGTATATATATATCATCATCATCAACATTTAATGTCCATTTTCCATGCTGGCATGGGTGGACAATTTGACTGAAAACCAGGGAGCCATACCAGGTCCCAATCTGATTTGGCATTGTTCCTATGGCTGGATGCCCTTCCTAACACCAACCACTCCAAGAGTGTAGTGGGTGCTTTTTACGTGCCATCAGCACAGGTGCCAGTTATGTAACACCGACATTAGCTGTCACAATGATTTCACATGGCTTGACAGGTCTTCTCAAGCATGGTATATCACCAAAGGTCTCAGTCACTTGTCACTGCCCCTGTGAAGGCCGATGTTTGAATGGTACTTTCTACATGCCACCAGCACAGGTGTCAGTTACACGACACTGGCATTGGCCATGACTATGATTTCACTTGACTTGATGGGTTTTATCAAGCACAGTATAGCGCCAAAGGTCTCAGCCACTTGTCAAAACCTATGCCAGCATGGAAAATGGATGTTAAAGGATGATGATGATATCAATGATATATTCCCTCCTATACACATCACCGAATTTCCTCCTACTAAATTCACTGACAAGGCTTTGGTTGGCCTGGATATGTGGGTTAGTGTCTCTTTGTCTCTACATTGTGTGATAATTATAATTAGGCCTCAGCCTCATACAGGTAGTGCTCTGTGTTTACAGTCATCCATGAAAATATGTCTGGCCATTGGGAAACATTACCTTGCTTGGAAACAAGTGAACATTGGTGACAGGAAGGGCATCTGGCCATAGAAAATCTATGTCAATAAATGCCATCTAACCCATGTGAATATGGACAAATGGATGTTACAATAATGATAGTAGGCTTTTGTAAAATATATCTCTATCAAACTCTGCTGACAAAGGTTATTGTAGAAGATACCTGCCCAAGGTGCCATGCAGTGGGATCAGATCAAATATCATGGTTGCAATGCAAATTTCTAAAACACAGCTCTGGCTGCACCAATGTTCAAGGGACTTTTTTTATTAAAAGCACTATTTCAGATGCAAAATAAAATATATAACTGTATACTTTAAACTGTACAGAAGTCTATCACATCTGTTGGCAGGACTATTAAGCTGCCATACAGTTTTAAAAGGGAAGCTAATGAAATTTAACCCCTTAGCATTCATGTTAATACTATCAAATATAATGCTAATTTATTCATACTGTTTTGAATTAATCTTGTACTATCGTGAAGCTTTGAGATATTAATGATGTGATTGCTTATTTTTAGAATGACATTGTAAGGTGGGTGTGAGAGGCCAGATCTGGCCAGTTTTGACATAAAACAGAATATTTTGGTTTAATTTTGAAGGTTTAATGCAAATCGCTAATCAAGATTCCCATGTTACTATGTTAAAAAATGTTGCACTCTACTGATGTATTCCTTCTGAATTAAAAGAATCTTCTTCTTCTTCTCCTATGTAATGTCCTTGATTATCGCTGATAGTGAAGGATGAGCTAAAAGATAATAACAGTAAAAGTACTTGGATCAGTACATGTTTTATTGGGCTAAACATCATTCCGAAGGTGAAAATGGTAAAATAATCTTTTCTACTATAGGCACATGGCCTGAAATTTTGGGGGAGAGGGCCAGTCAATTAGATTGACACCAGTACACAACTGGTACTTAATTTATCGAGCCCGAAAAGATGAAAGGCAACGTTGACCTCGGTGGAATTTGAACTCAGAACATAGCAGCAGACGAAATACCACTAAGCATTTCACCCAGCATGCTAACAATTCTGCCAGCTCGCTGCCCTAAAATTGGTAAAATAATTCCCATGTTTACTTATGCATAATGCAAGAAACTTAATAGAAAGTATTTGGATCAGAATCGATGGAGGATAGGTGTAAAATTATATTTGAAGGATCTCTGGAGTAATATTGCTTGACAGATTCTTGAAACTGAGCCAACTGGTTGGCGACCTATGGGTAAACCAAGATTTAATGGTCAGATAATATCCTTAGTCTCAGTTGGTTACACTTGGGAATCCAGCAGGAAAGTGTAATGGCAGTTGCTTTCGATAGGATTCTGATGATTCTACCCCCATGATTCTCATATGAATAGTGGGCAGAGAAAATAGATGGATGGATGGATGGATGGATGGATGGATGGATGGATGGATGGATGTAAAAGGAATTGAGAGAATTAAAATATATTACTGAATTTTGGTTTAAAAAAGAAGTTGGGTGGATTTGTAGTGTCGTTGAGATTTGCATTGATAAATTAAGCAGATGGAAGCTTGATCTCTCACTTCTAACATTTATTTTTACGATTGTATATTTTGGGAGTTTTAGCTGTGTTTCTTTTGTTTTATGATTTATGTAATTACTTTAAAAAAAGAAAATCAAGAATATTTAATAGTAACATTTAACTTATTTCATTAATTAAAAAAAAATACAACCTAAAACCTCCTTTGCAATTTTTAATTGAAAATTCATTAGCGGAAAATTCAAATAAGATTTCAAACACCAATTTATATTTATAATTATTCAATTATTTCAATGGCATTCTATATTGTAGATTTGAAATCATTTTATTAAGGTTATGATTACCAAATACTTAAGCTGTTTTTTCTTTCTTTTTGCTTTTTAACTTGAAATATGTTATAAATTTATTTATAACTCATTAATCAAAATTTTATTTTAAACTAAAATAAGAAACTCATTTAAAGTTGATATTTTGGTCAAAGACTTTTTTTTTCTGTTCCCACTTTTGTTACTAAAATTTGAAGATATTTGTGTTTCAGTACAATTTAGCTGTTACCATATTTCTGTTGAAATACATTGCTTTCATTTCAATTAATTTTGAAATTAATGACCAATTCAATAAAATAACATTACCTTAACTTCTCATAGCATGGCAATACTACACCCTGTCTGTTGAGGGTCTTGTCTTGGTAGCCTCACTATTGCCAGTGCCACATAAAAAAAGTTCTACGAAGTGGGAGGTATAAGGAAAGGTATGCAGCCATAGAAACCATACTGAAGCAGACATTGGTGCTTGGTGCAATTCTCTGGCTTGCCAGCTCTTCTCAAACCATCAAAGCCTGACAATACAGAAAACAGACATTAGTGGTGGTGGTGGTGGTGGTGGTGGAGGTGGTAGTGGTGGCGGCAGCAGCAATGAATTCTTTTCATTGTTAAGCTGGGTTTTAAAACAAAAATTAACATGTAATTTTGATAGAAAATTATTTAATTCACTAAAACAGGAAGTTTGTATTATAGAACCAGGCATTGTCTCAGATAGGTTACTAACAAAAGGGTTAAGTACAGTTAAATCCATAATTTTCATATGTTTATTGACACGGTCTCTTATATAAATGTTACATTACATTCATGCTCACAGGCATAGCTGTGTGGTTAAAAAGTTTGCTATGGAACTATGTTTTCTTCAGTTCAATCCCACTACATGATATCTTGGGCAACTGTCTCTGACCGTTTCCCTAGGCTTTGTAAGTCAATTTGATAGGCAGAAACTTTAGTAAACATATGTGTCTGCATGTGTGTATGAATGTTGATATTTTGCTTGTCATTGTTTGAGTGATGTAGTACCGACCATGCCATTCCTTGTTGACATTATGACTGATCACTGTGTGCTTTCACAGACCTGTGGCTTATAAAAATCCCCTGACTGAAAGCCAGTTGATAGATGATGAGAAGTGCATCTGGCTGTAAAATCCTGTCTCTTAATTGAATTTAATCTTAGCCATACTAACATGGCTAAAAACAGGCGTAAAACTGTCATTAAATGAATGGACAAATGTATTCTCATACACTCTCTTTCTTGTCTTTATTTTTTTATTCTTAACCCTTTAACATTCAGATTACTCTGTCAAATGCAAAGCTTATTTATTCACATTGTCTTGAATTAATCATACATTACCTTACGGCTACAAGATTTCAACACTGTGAGTGTTTATCTTTAGAATGACAATGTAGAGAAGGTGTGAGAGGCCAGATCAGGTAAAATATTTCAGTTGGATATGGCTGGTCTAAATGCTAAAGGGTTAAACATACACATGCACACACACACACACACACACGAGCATATGCATGCTGAAAATTGTCATTGATTTTCTATCAATTAACAAATGAACAAAGATATTCTCACATTCTAACTTACTTACATTTAC
Source organism: Octopus bimaculoides (assembly GCF_046866305.1). Lineage (NCBI taxonomy): Eukaryota > Metazoa > Mollusca > Cephalopoda > Octopoda > Octopodidae > Octopus > Octopus bimaculoides. The sequence goes on from NC_142928.1 coordinate 191,981,864, forward strand.
TTTTATACACATATGCACAAGGTGCATTCCAGAAGTTTTCAGACTTCAGGAGAGACATTAATTTCTAAGTACAAAACTCTGCTCTCCAACAAAGTGCGATCTTCTGACTTCAATCTACTTTTAGTGCTCCAGTCACATCATGAAGGCCTCATGGAGATCCTCCAAAGTGGTGGTGCCCAAGACCCTTGTCACAGCTTCCTTCATCTTCACAGTATCTTCAAAACGACTACTCCTGTGGATCTCCTTCAGGTTGGGAAGCTACCAAAAGTCACAGGGGCCAAGGACCGGAATGTAGAGAGGGTGAGAAACAGTTTTGATGCCCATCTCCACCAAGTACTTGGTTACCAAGATGGCACTGTGGACTGGTGCATTGCCCCAGTGCAGGTGCCACTGACTCAAGTGGAAGAGCTCTGGCCTTTTGTGAGTCAGTCTCTTTCCAAATTCCCTCAAAAACACGACAAAGTACTCTTTGTTGACCATCTGGCTAGAGAGAACCCAGTCGATGTAGATGATGCCATCGCAGTCAGAAAAGGGGACCATTATGAGCTTCCCAGTGGACTTACTTTGGCTGGCCTTCTTGGACTTGAGGAAACTATTTGTGTCTATTGGACATTCTATCTCTTGGTCACTGGATTTTAATAGTAGATGAGTTGAGCAAATCAAAATCAAATGGAAATTGTAGTTGTAGCCATTACCAGTGCTGGTGGCATGCAATAAGCACTATTCATGCGTGGGTCACTACCAGAGCCGCCTGACTGGCTCCCTGTGTCAGTGGCACACAAAAAGCACCATCCGAATGTGGCTGATGCCAGTGCTGCCTGACTGGCACCTGTGCTGGTGGCATATAAAAAGTACCCACTACACTCTTGGAGTGGTTGGCATTAGGAAGGGCATCCAGAAACATTGCCAGACCAGATTGGAGCCTGGTCCAGCCGCTAGCTCTCCAGACCTCAGTCAAACCGTCCAACCCATGCCAGCATGAATAATGGATGTTAAACGATGATGATGATCTAGCATTCATCACATGTCACCAGAAATGCAACTAGTTTTGCATTGGAGGCATTGAGCTCAATCATCTCTCTGCTGTCACCAACTCATCTTTCCTTATGGCTTGTCACTAAGGTTGTCCTCATATTTGTCCTTAAATTTGTCTTTTTGTTTGTCACCCTGAGAACAACGTTTGCACAAATTTTATACATGTTCAGATCTTTATGAATAATTCTGTGTACAGTTGCTATACCAACTTCAAACTGTATGCTTATTGTCTTATGGACACATGACAGTCTACATCCAGAAAATTAACAATTTTCTTGACCAGCTCTGATATTCTGATGTCCCTCTCCCTCTCTGACCTCATCGTCCCTCACTTCCTCTCTACTGTCCATGAACCTCTTGTGTCAGTGAAAAACAGATGTTTAACCCATACAAGTTAATCCATAAGTTTCTGTAGTGTTTGTTCCCTGTTTAAGACAAAGTTTTATTACATAGCAAACTACCAAATTGCCTTCACATCCTGACTTCATTCTGCAAACTAATAAACTGTGACAAGCAGTGTTTAGTAGAGTGTGTTCAAAGTTCTGTTACAGCTGTCTTCATCTGGAATAAAAAGTTGGCAGGTCACCTTATTAAATGAACAATAATGACATACTAAAATTTTACTAACCTAGGACAATAGAAACTGTGTTTTCCTAGAAAGAGTCTCAGACCTTCTGGAACGACCTCATATGTTCACACATTCTCACTTATTCACACTTACTTTTTTATCCTTAAACATACAGACACACACACACACACACACACACACACACACACACACACTCACATGGGCATGTACTCTGAGACACATTGACACAGACTGACACACACTAAACACATACTCACACACTCTCTCTCTCTCACACACACACACACATACACTTATATTCACCCTCACATATTCACACTCACACATTCGTCCTTGCACTCACACATCTACACTCATTTATTCTCTCTCTCTCTCTCTCTCTCTCACACACACACACACACACACACACACACACTCATGGACACACAAACACAGACACACTCTGAGACTCATTGATACAAACTGACACATACTAAACACATACTCACACACACACACACTTACTCACACATCTGCACTCACTCACTCTCTCACACACACACACACACACACACACACACTCAGACTCACACAAACACTCACATGGGCACACAGACACTCACACGGACACACACTCTTAGACACATTGACACAGACTGACATACTAAACACATACACACACACACACTTATACTCACTCACACACACTCATATACATTTGAACTCACACTCACACATCTGCACTCACTCACTCACTCACTCTCTCGCTACCTCGCTCTCTCTCTCTCTCTCTCTCTCTCTCTCTCTCTCTCTCTCTCACACACACACATACACATACACACACATAAACACACATGTGCTCACTGAATCTTAGAAAATAGGCATTGATTTCATAGTACCATTTCACTACACTATTCATTGCTTATCAAAACTTCTGTTAAACAGCATTATTAAATATTCCAGTCAAACTATTAAAAGAATAACTCTTTTTCCCTTTTTTTAATTTTTTTACAACTTCTTCTTCTGTCATCAATGCAGAAGATGAATGAAGCAGTAGAAACAATCTATTAAACTAATTATTAATTAAGAAACTGTAGTTACTAAATGAACACCAATGAAATTAACATCCTTCTGAGATATTGCTTCTTAACATTTCTGCATCAGTTAGTTGCAAGATAGATTAGGAATTTTCATGTTATTGCTCTCTACTTTATTATAATTATTTATATCTTTTATTTTTTACTTGTTTCAATCATTAGACTGCGGCCATGCTGGGGCAACAGCTTGAAGGCTTTTTTTAGGCAAATGAATTGACTGTCGTATTTTTTTTTTTTGCTTTTTGTTAAAGCTTGACGTTTATTCCGTTGGTCTCTTTTGCTGAACCACTAAGTTACAGGAACATAAACACACCAACACCATTTGTTAAGCAGTGGTGGGAGATAAACAAAAACACCCACCCACCCACATACACACATACACACATACACACACACACACACGCACACACACATTGAGCTTCTTTCAGTTTCCATCCACCATATCCACTCACAAGGCTTTGGTCAGTCCAATGCTACAGCAGAAAACTTTTGCCCAAGTTGCCATGCAGTGGGTTTGAACCCAAAACCAAGTGGTTGGGAAGCAAACTTCTTACCACACAACCACTCCTGCATCTACATTAGATTATAATTCTCTGCATTTTTCTAACAAAATAAGGTGATTGGAAATGCAGTTTGATTTTTGAGCACCATATTGTACTGCTGTCACACACCCACAATGGTGCTGCTGTTGTTTTGCTCTCAGGCATCTTGGACTATATCCAGAAAAAGGCCACTTAACTAATTGAAATTCACTCACTGACATGCTTCAGCCTCTGGTTCACATATGTTCTAGCTCCTCTTTCCATCTTTTCCACTCTATTGTTACTGTAATGGCATCTGTTCCTCAGATCAGGCTGGTCTCATGCACCCACCACTTGTCATTTTTGGCTCATCCAACCCTTTCAGCCTTGCTCTAACCTTTATGTCCAGTCCTTTCTCCCCAGTGCATTGACCCACCAGAATCTTCTTGCTCATGTCTTTCCTACCGCAACAGTTTAATTAAAACATTAACAGAATCAACTTCACTGAAGTTGACGAGTTGGCGGAAATGCTAGAACGCCGGGCGAAATGCTGAGCTGTATTTCGTCTGTCTGAGTTCAAATTCTGCCGAGGTCGACTTTGCCTTTCATCCTTTCGGGGTCGATAAATTAAGTACCAGTTACGCACTGGGGTCGATGTAATCGACTTAATCCCTTTGTCTGTCCTTGTTTGTCCCCTCTATGTTTAGCCCCTTGTGGGTAATAAAGAAATAAGAATCAACTTCACTGAACTCTGAAGGCCTGCAAAGGTCATGGCCACTGCCCCTTCCAGCAGACTTAAGAAAAAAGTCTCCAAAATTTTTATGTAACCAGTCAAAGGTTTGCTACAGCATAAGAGTATTGTCTATTTAAATCAGTGTTTCTCAAGCTTTTTAATATCCAGGCCAGATCTAAAACCTGGATATTTTCAGCAGGGCCACACCAAAAACAGTCAGTTAAAGAAAAATTTATATTTATACCAGGAAGACCATTGGCAGGGCTGCTGGAGGGATGCATGAAGACCCCATGCTGCCCTGAGATTTAGACAAATGACGCTTTATAAATTATAAAAATAAGTCTTGATCTGATCAACTGAAATGAAGCATAATTTCAGTTGTATTGATTTTTAAAAATTTGTTTGTCATAATGTTTAGACTTTGGTTAAAAAAAAAAACATCACAAACTCAAAATGGCTTCTTATTTCTTTTATAATTTTTGTTATGCTATATTTTTTTATGTTATAGTTCTTTATTATGCTATATTTATCATGTATACAAGGTTATATTTTGTTTGTATCGATATATAATATTTTTACTGCCTCTGTCACAATTCTAGTCTTTCTTTGCTCTTTACAACATCATACACTTCTGATTAATTTATGCCAAATATTGACAAACTTTGTCTTTAATATCAGATCTAAAATGTTAAGGCTAAAATTGCTGATTGATTTCTAATGGAGAAAATAGATTATTCTTTTCTAGTCTAAGTACAAGGCCCGAAATTTTTAGGGAAGTGGAAGCTAGTCGATGAGATCGACCTCAGTACACAACTGGTGCTTAAGACACTTTATTTCACGTTGCTCCAGTCCACTCAGCTGGCAAAAATGAGTTGTACCCGTAATTCAAAGGGCCAGCCTTGTCACACCCTGTGTCACACTGAATCTCCTTGAGAACTATGTTAAAGGTACACGTGTCTGTGGAGTGCTCAGCCACTTTCACATTAATTTCATGAGCAAGTTGTTCTGTTGATCGGATCAGCTGGGACCCTCTTTGTTGTAACTGACAGAGTGCTCTTCTTCTACTACCACATGGTATTCCAGAGATGATGCTCTTTCACTGTTTCTTAATCCTCTATAACAATATCTGGTCTTCTTGTTTCAATAGTATTCTTTTACTTTCTTTTACTTGTTTCAGTCATTTGACTGGCCATGCTGGAGCACCACCTTAATCTTTTACTTAGCCATGCTGGGGCACTGCCTTGAACAATTTTTAGTCAAATGTATCAACCCCAGTACTTAATTTTTTTAAAACCTGGTACTTATTCTGTCAGTCTCTTTTGCCAAACTGCTAAGTTATGGGGACATAAACACACCACCACAGGTTTTCAAGCAGCATGTGGGAGACAAACACAGACACAAAGACACACACACACACACACACACATATATACATATCTGTATATGTTACCAAATCCACTCATAAGGCTTTGGCCAGCCCGAGGCTATAGTAGAAGACACTTGCCCAAGATGCCACGCAGTGGGACTGAACCCTGAACCATGTGGTTGGTAAGCAAGCTTCTTAACATACAGCCATGCATGCACCTATGGTCAGTTTTTATGGGGAAGTTCATTGAAAGTAAAGAGAATAAGGATTACAGTAATCCTTATTCTCTTTACTTATAAAGGCACAAGGTGTGAAATTTGTGGAGAGGGGACTAGTCGATGACATTGACCTCCAACGTTTCACTGGTACTTAATTTATCGACCCCGAATGGATGAAATGCAGTCGACTTTGGCAGAATTTGAACTCAGAACATAGTGGCAGATGAAATCCGCTAAACATTTCCCCCAGCATGCTAACGATTCTGCCAGCTCACCGCCTTGAATCCTTATTTTCTATCATACGACTTATCTGTTATTTTAAATCCACACACAAGGCTAATGTCCCAACACACACAGTCATACCTGCGTTTATACTCTTTTTGTGCTAGTTTACTGTATTCACTCAACGGATTGTTGTTGTTATTATTATTATTATTATTATTATTATTATTATTCCTATTTACAATTAAATTAAAATTACACTTGTGTTCTCACCAGTAAAAATGTGATTCATTAATCAAAGTCTGAACAGAGATTAGTTTCTGCAGATACAATTACAATATTAGTTTTTGTTTCGTTTTTCCCTTTAACTATTGTTGAAGCTATTTTGTTATGATGGTATGAATTGGAAATTAACTTCTGTAAAAGCTAAATCGATTTTTAAAAACAAATGAAGATAAACTATTCATGTTGAGAAATATATAAGTAGTATTATGTTTTAGTGGCCAAAGTTAAAATACATAATATATATTTGTGACTACTTTAGTTGTGTAACATTACTCTTTTAGAAATCAGTGTCTACAAATCTATTAACACTATTTGCATTTTTTTTATTTCTCTTTCATACATATTTTTTGTTTTACTTACAAGAAAATGAAATTTTAAGATATTTTTAAAAACAAAACTTGTTTTTGTGCACACAAACGCATATGCACACACGTGTTATTTACTTTTTAATTCACACTTTATATAAATTTATCTTCTTATAAAGACTTTCATTGTTTTACTAAGGAAAAATTAGATTTGAAAGTTTTTTGTAAAATGGAATGATGTTTCCATTAATTATGAAGAGAAATAAAAATAAACTATGATGTGGTTACGACAACATTTAATAAGACTGGTGACAGTTTGACTATGTTGTTGTTGTTATATGACAAGAGATAGAACACTTAGAGAAGCGAAGAATGGTATAATCTACTATAAAATGGTCTCGTTTTTATCATATTCAATAGAATCATATAGCATTGTGATTCACTGCTGGCATGGGTTGGACAGTTTGACTGAGGGCTGGCAAGCCAGAAGGCTACACCAGATTGGAGCCTGGTGCAGCCTACTGGCTTTCCAGTCTTCAGTCAAATCGTCCAACCCATGCCAGCATTGAAAGCGGACGTTAGACGACGACAACAATGATGATGATATGACACAACAAGCTTAACAAGTCATACTTAAAAACGTGGTCTTCCTATTAAAATAGTTTAAGCTTGCCAACTGGCATTTGTCAAAAGGCCAAGTGCCATTATTTGTTTCAGTTCTTTATATTCTGAGTACAAATCACACCAAGGTCACTTTTGCATTTTGTCTCTTCATGGTTGAGAAAATAAAGTACCTGTCAAATACTAGGATTAATGTAATCAACTGACTCCCTCCCCCTTGCAGTTACTGGCTTTGTGCCGAGATTTATCTTTATTATCATCATCATCATCATTTTTAAGACAGTGGTTCCCAAAGTGGGCAGTTACTTTGTTATGATGGTATGAATTGGAAATTAACTACTGTAAATGGGGTCATCCCTTTATTGCCCCATTGGGCCATAAAGGGATGACCAAAATGGGGCAATGGGTGTAAAAAAAACAAAGAAAATAAAGGGTTAATTAGGTTAGGTTTTATTTGTGAAATACTGTTGTTTTGAATTTGCTGCAGAAAATGGTCAATGTCTGAGATGGTGAGTGTGTGGTGGGTACTAGGAATGTGGCCTTAGAACCAAGTGGGTGGCAGCCTGAAAAAATCTGGGAACCACTGATTTAACATCTGTGTTCTATGCTGGTATGGATTGGATGGCTTTTACAAAACCTAATGGGTCCAAAGATTGCTTTGTGTTTCAATATCTGCTTTGGCATGGTTTCTATGGCTGCACTAACCACTTTATGTGTACTGGGTGATCTTTTCTTGTCATGACACCAGCACTAGTGGGGTTGCTATACAAGTTGCAAGACTATGATCTCTTTCTACAGAGTGGGGCTGCTAAATAGAAAGAGAAGGGCAGCTTTATGCTGTGGGATGAAGACTTAGTAAAACAGTTTCAACTGGCAAGTGTAAGAACTAAATAAAGAAAAATTAAAATCTACCTAATTATTGATAGGAATAAGAGATTAGTCAATCCATATCCAGAGAAAGGTCACTTGATTGATTGGCATAAAGTCTCTCATATGTACATTCCAGCCTCTGGTCCACAAATGTTCTGTCTTTTCCCTCTCTCAGCCTTCACTGCTGTTTCTACTATGGCCTCTGCTTCTGAGAGCTAGCTATAGCTAACCTTGTACCATCTTTATTCCAGCATTCTTGACTCACTCATTACCTTTAGCATGTCCATTCTCCATCAGGGTTTTCAGCCTTACCTCTTCTGAACATTACCCCATGCTCACCAAATTCCCTCTTTCTTGCATTTGTCAATTTATAACAGTTTATGTAAAACATTAAGACATTAATCTCAGCAGATTGGGAAATCTTCTACAGCCATGTGTGTTGACCCTACTTTCATACCTAACAAAATAAAAAAAAAACGAGTTTTATCATTAAACCTACTTTTTATCAATAAATTTTACCCATCATGTAACTGTTTAACTTCTTCAGTTGATCAAATGACTTTTCTTTTTTTTTTTTCATTATATTAATCTATATTTTATAATAAATGTGATATTCAAATTTCAACATCAAGCTACTGACTTGGTAGAAGCATGCAAGATTATCTCCCATCTTTCCAACAATAATTTTGGCCACCTTTTTGAATTCAATACCTCAGTCAATCGTGGACATCAAAAAAAAAATAATAAATAGATAAATCAAAAATAAACAAAAAAAAAGAAAAACGTTTGGACCATTCTAAATTTTGATTAAAGAACTTTTATACCTTTTCCTTATCAAATGGCATCAACTTTATCTACAAAAAAAAAAAAAAATATAAAAACTATAATTGCTTCATTATATGCGGATTCATTTTTAATACTCTCCCAAATCTTTCAGAACAAACTATATTATATATAGCTTTGTAAAAATAGCATTCCATATGTGTGTGTGTGTGTGTGTGTGTGCGTGTGTGTATACATACATACATACACACACACATATATATATATATATATATATATATATATATATATATATATATATATATATATATATATATATATATATATATATACATACATATATACATACATACATATATATATACATACATATATATACATACATATATATATATATATATATATATATATATATATATACATACATATATATACATGCATATATATGTATGTATGTTCAATCCTATTAATATTTTGGTTTTTTTTTTGTCTATTTTTGTGTGGTTTTAATCTTAGTATTCTGCATTTTTGAGATTACTGAAATAATTCGCTTCATTTTATGACATGGAAAAAAAAATTCCTTTTATTTTGAGATTTATAATGTACTTTAGTTATTTCTGTACATTCCAAATTTACAAACTAGAACATTCATAATTTCTGTTAGTAATTTTAATGTTTTGAATTTTTTGTCTTCAATTATTTTCTGATATTCAGTTTTTCTGCAACATTTAATCTGTTTTTAATATATATAAGAGAATTTCAAATTTACAATAATCTTATTTTAAAATTTCTCATCGTATTAAATACACCAAAGTTTTAAACTATCAAACATTGACTAAACTGAAATCTTTATTGATAGCCTTCACTGTTTAATAGAACTGTAGTGTGTTTGTGTGTGTGCACGCATGTTTGTGTTTGTATCATCCTTTTCATCATCGGTTAATGTTTGCTTTACCATGCTTGCATAAGTTAGATGAAATATGTTGAAGTAGATTTTCTACAGCTGGACGTCCTTCCTTTTGCCAAACTTCACTTCTTTTTAAGTAAACTAAAATTTTCTCATTGCCACATATTTTTCAGAAATGGCACCTGTGCCCAGCGTCGCCTTTCTGGCACTTGTGCCCGTGGCATGTGTAAGGACCTTCGAGTGAGATCGTTGCCAGTGCCCCTGGACTGGCTCCTGTGCAGGTGGCATGTAAAATACACCATTTCGAGCGTGGCTGTTGCCAGTACCGCCTGACTGGCCTTCGTGCCGGTGGCACGTAAAAGCAACCACTACACTCTCGGAGTGGTTGGCATTAGGAAAAGCATCCAGCTGTAGAAACTCTGCCAAATCAGATTGAAGCCTGGTGTAGCCATCTGGTTTCACCAGTCCTCAGTCAAATCGTCCAACCCATGCTAGTGTGGAAAGCGGACGTTAAACGACGACGATGATGATGACTAGAAACAAGCAACATAGCTTGTATTATGCTCTTTTACAACCATCAGTTAACCCCTTACCCAGCAAAGACAAGTTAGTAAAAGTTAGTAGTAACAATATTAGTGACGGTTTCTATACTTAGCCACAAGGAGGCAAGATGTTGAAGACAAGCTGCAAGACACAAAATGATGGGGTTTGCATTGATTCAAAGGGAAACAACAACAATTATATAACAAAAGATATAGAAATAGAATTCAGAAAAATAAGATAAAATACAACCCCTTATAATATAGAGTCTATAGTTATGCAATCCATCTAGGGGTATTCTGGGAAAACTCCACACAAACAATCCCAGATTACTCTACTGTCTTCAAAGCATCAGAAGTGGTCCCTTCTGTTTTCTTTTCTTCTACTTGAAGGGAAAAAATCCTTCTGAGTAGGTTCATTCAGCCTCATCAATCATGTCACTCTCATCCACCTTTCAATAAACACACTAGAGGGCAGCACTTCCCTCCCAGCCCTCACTTTCCTCTTCAAATGATACTTGAAGATATTGATGAGAGCTTAATGATGATGATGATGGTGATAATAATAATAAGAGCACTCAGCACAAACCTCCGGCAAGGTAACACCAACCTTCTCTCAACAATTAGTCAGAGATGATTTTTAAAATGAGAATATCTTAAATAAACTTGACTGCTCTCACAAATGAGAATATTAAAAATGAACTCAACCGCTCTCAAAAGTTTAGTAAAAAAATCCAGAAAATTAATCCAGAATCCTTGTCCAGTACCTGATCAATCCCAATGGAAGTCATAGAATGTGAAGGTGGGTGTGCAGGCCATGTTTGTAATGATGTGTGTGTGTCGTCTGCAGTGAGAACAGGGACAGTTTTCTCTATGGCCTTTTTTAATCTATCCACTGATATAGTGTCTTTACAACCATTAAGGTCTATAGCAAATAATCTATCCATGCATGAAAGAAAATGGAAAGGACCTGCATATGGTGCTGTTAACGAAGGTTTAACAACATCGTTGCGCACAAAAACGTGAGTCCAAGAAGTAAAGCGTCCTTCAAGGCAAAGCTAGAAATGATTCTGCCAGCTCGCTGCTTTAAAAAAATTCAATGAGATCTTGACTGAAGAGGAAGGTGTCTTCCCTCTTATCCATCTCACAACCTCTTTTGCCAGAGCCACTAAACAGAAGCATTAACAACAACAACAATAATAATAATAATAATAATAATAATAATAATAATAATAATAATAATAATAATAATAATGATGATGATGATGATGATGATGATGATAATAATTCTTTATTAACCACAAGGGTTTACATTAAGAAAAACATTATGGACAGTACAGGACAAAACAAAGAATATGTGTGTGAGTGTGTGTGTTGTTGTGAGGGTTTTAATGATAATATTGTATCCTTTTCAGAATTGTAATGTTTTCAGTTTTGAGTTTGTTCTTTTATTTATTATTCAAGTCAGTTTTCTGATAGAATTGAAAGGAAAAACTTGTTGGCTAAAACACTGGCAACTATTCAAAGTAACAAGGCTGCTAGAGACCTAAGGGAACTGTTAGCATAACTTTTTATTTCAAGAGATAATATAGTTTCATTTGAAGTTGTGTCTGTTATTGACTGATGTTATTGTAGCGTTATTCATTTATTCTCTCTGTCGAACAGTTATTTGCAAAGGGATTCTTTAGTCTGTTGATAATTGTTTCAAAACAATCTATAAAATACTGTCAAAAACTTTTCGCTTTGAATCTATTATGTAATAAAATTTATTGTTAGTTTGTCAGCTTTCTATGAAATAAGTACTTTTAATGAATCTAAAACAACCGTTTCATCAATGAAATTTCTGGAAATTCTAAAGAAATATTTATTTAATCAACCTATTAAATTCTTTTGTTGTTCAACAATAATTCATTTACACAATGCTTTCTTAATAAAGTATAACTTGATTAATGCTTCACTAAAGATGATAACTTCTTAAATTTCAATATTTAGCAGATGCTGGTTGATTAAAGGTGTATTACATTAATTTAGATCTCCCTCTCTCACCCTCACTCTCTCACTCCTTTTCTTTTTCCTTTCTCTTTCTGCCTTAATCTCTCTCCTTCCCTTTCTCCCCTCCTCTCTCTTTTTCCCTCTCTCTCGTAGTGTTTCTTTGCTCTCAAGGGTGTTATGAAGATTTCTTCATCACTGTTGTTGATGTTTCTGTTTTTTATGACAGTAGCTTCCAGTATCTGAGATAAAATCATTGGTCACTAGATTGGCGCTGAAGCTACAGAGATGATCCTTGTCCCAGAACTTATTAAAGAGCTCTTTAATTTCCCCTGATTCTTTCTCTCCTCAGCATGTAATATGGAGTATGATCCTCAGCATCAATTCCTTCATGTTATTATAGTCTTCAATTCCCTTTTCCCAGTTGTTAGTCATGATCTTGGTGGTTTCATGAAAGAGTTCCTTCGGTACAGCACTCTTCTGCATGTTCAGGGTTCTACATCTGTTTCATGATATTATATTTTTCTACAAAAGTAAAGACATATTGCCACTTTGCCAACACTGCCTTTGATCTGACATCCTTTATACCCTCACTGTCAATGGCTTCAGTGGTGGTGCTGATGATAGTGCTGTTGATGAAGATGGGGGTGGAAGTAGTGGTGTTTGCTGATGGTTATGTTGGTGGTGGCGGTCGTGTTGGGGATGATGATGATTGTTAAAGAATGATAATCAACCAAAATAGTGAGATATATTGTAATTAACCTTTTTTGTTATCATATCTCGACTGAAACACATTTATTTCTTTTACTTGTTTCAGTCATTTGACTGTGGCCATTCTGGGGCACCACTTTGAAGAAGTTGTAGACAAATGAATTTGACTCTGGTACTTCTTTTTTTTAAAGACTGGTACATATTCTATCAGTCACTTTTGCCAAACTGCTAAGTTACAGAGATGTAAACACACCAACAGGGATGTAAACACACCGGTTGTCATGTGATGGCGGTGGTGGTGGTGGCAAACACAGATGCTAAGACTCACACACACACACACACACATAGATATACATATATATCATCATCATCATTGTTGTTTAACATCTGCTTTCCATGCTGGCATGGGCTGGACAGTTTGACTGAGAACTGGCAGGCCAGGAGGCTGCACCAGGATCTAATCTGATTTGGCAAGGTTTCTACAGTTGGATGCCCTTCCTCATGCCAACCACTCCCGGAGTGTTGAGGGTGCGTTTTACATGCCACCAGCATAGGTGCCAATCAGGTGGCACTGGCATATATATATATATATATATATATATATGTAAGCCATGCCTGCATGGAACGCGGATATTAAATAATGATGATGATGATATATCTACACACACACACACACACACACACATACACACACACACACACACATGCACACAACAAGCTTCTTTCAGTTTCAGTCTACGAAACCCACTCATAAGTGGGTTTGGTAGACTGAAACTGGTTTTGCTCAAGTTGCCATGATGTATGTCTGAACCCAGAACCTCATGGTTAGGAAGCAGACTTCTTACCACACACCCACATTTGTGCATTTGTTTGAGCTAATGTAAAAAATGATGAAGGATTTAGTAAAATAGTTTTGTTATTATTTAGTGTTCGAGGCATAAATTAACGTGAAATTTTGATGTAAGGTTTGAATTTAGATTAACTCAGATCACATTAAAACAACCAGTTTGTATCACAGAGCCAGGGGCAGTCTCAGGCAGGTTGGTATCAAAATGGTTAATACTTGTTCTTCCTACATAACATAAATTTGAGTTTATATTGGACTTGATAGGAAAATAATGAACATGGAAATCATGTATATTAAAATATGCTAAAATATTCTAATATGTGAAAGCTTGGCCAAATTTCAGGGAAAAATTAATCAAACAGATTAAAAATTGGATACATTTCTGAACACATAGATGAGATTTATTTGATATATTTAGTTTTCTTTTTCTTTCTTGCAGTCATATTATGCTGTATAAAAACTATAACCAATTCTAGAGAAACGACATTTTTATCGATATTTATTGTGACTTTATGATCACTGATCCATAATTCATGTAAATCTGAACTTAGATGTTTTCTGCTCAATGTTGAAGAATTTTTTTTTTTTTTTTAAACGCTGCTATATTAGTATTCAACTTTGGCTTTTGATATTGACCGTAGATTGCATATGCTTCATGTGTTATTTATTCTAGATACACATGTTCTCTTGCTCTGACGTATACATACATAGACACATACATGTACTTATATACACACACCCCTGCATACATATACATGTGTGAGTGTGTGCATGTATATATATATATATATATATATATATATATATATATATATATATATATATATATATATAAATATAAATATACATGTGTGTGTATGTGCATATATAAATATATCTATATATATATATATATATATATTATATATGTGTATGTATATATACCCATGTATGTATATATACGCATGTATGTATATATATATATATATATACATATATATACATGTGTGGGTGTGTGTATGTGCATATATAAATATATCTATATATATTATATATATGTGTATGTATATATGTATGTATATATATGCATGTATGGATATATATATATATATATATGTGTGTGTGTGTGTGTGTGTGTGTGTGTGTGTGTGTATGAAAGAAATAGAAAAAACACACCAAAAACCTGTAGGCTATAAACCTCTACCTCTGATAAACCTGATAACTGCCAGTAATTATACCTCCAGACTTTTTATCAGTCATTTTGCATTTGGATTTAATGTTCATTTTATTTTTTTTTATGTTTGTTTGTTTTTTTTTGCTTGTAAGTTCCTTTATCTCACTTGTGATCACATTATCTGCCAGCTGTACTATGACATCACCAGCATCAAATAGGACTTTGGTGGATGGGTTTTGAGTAGAGAAAGGAAGAGAGAGAGAGAGAGAGAGGGGGTGAATGGGCCAGACAGATATTTGAAGTACGTAGCATATATATCTTTAGTTGGGATACACTAATACAAAGCTGATGTGTTCCTCTTTTCCTTTTTTTTTTCTTTATCTAAGGAACTGCTTACTCTTAATGGTGTGTGAGTGCATTTGTTCTGTTGTTTTCCGACCATTTTTCCTTACTTGTATTGGTTGAATAAATGTTATTTGAAGCATCCTTTTACAGTCAGATTGCCCTTCCTGATTCTAACCTTGGCCTGGTTTTCTAGTAAAGGACCTCTTATTCTACATGGCTTTAAAAATATTATGTGACCAGATGATTTGTTGACATGAGAACTGACAACAACAACAGCAACAACAATACTACCTCCCATAACTTACATGTAAGTAGGCACAGATGCAAAAGGACACACACACACAAACACACACACACTCTCTCCCAAAACCTTGCACAAAGGTTTGATCAGCTTGGGACTATAACAAATGATGCCTCAGGTGCTATACAGTGGGACGGAACCCACAATCATGTGTCCAAGAAGTGAACTTCTCAGGCACACAACCTGAAGGTGGGATTCAGAAAAGAAATCACAATATTTTGATCAGAGTTTGAAAGAGAAAGAAAATAAATGCATGCCATTATTATTCTCTTTTACTTTTCCAAGTTACTCGCCTGTGAGCATGCTGGGGCATAACCTGCAACAGTGTGTGTATATCATCATCATTGTTTTCTGCCTGACTTGAGTTAGATGAGTCATGTTGCTTTCCTACATGGGTCAGAGCACCACATGTCACTGTTAAGTTTCATTTTAGGAATCTACACCTTGATGCCCTTCTTTATACCAAATACTTTACTGTGTATAATTCATTGCATGTTTACATGGCACCAGTACTAGGGAGGTTGTCATATATTCAACAAGACTAAAGATGCCTCTCAACCCCACACTCAACAGTGTGTACTGGGTACATTTTATCAATCCACTGCTATGATAAAACGCAACTTGTGCACTCAGTTTAAAGTGGGTTAAGGAATGGCTATAGTCTTGTCAAAGACATTACCTCTTTAGTATCAGTATCACCAAATACATTGATGATATATTTCAATGTAAAGTCTATGGAGAGTGTCCAGCAGACATAATGTAAGTCTAGAACAAGAATAAATATATGAGGGTGTTCAGAAAGTAATTGCATTTTTCACCACCATGAAATATAAATCAACCAATCATATCTGAGTCAAAGTCAAATGGGTGGAGACTGTCTAGTAATATTATATCATCTCTTCTATCTGGCAGTGTGTCATTCATAGTTATTTCAGTTAATTAACCCCATGGAGGGTAAGAACTTTATGAAACAACATATTCGCCATTGCTTACTGTATGAGTTTTGAAGGAAAAATATCGCTACAGAAGCAATGAAAAACATTTGTAAGATGTATCTGGAAACAGGGAGAGCTCATACATGTCAGCTGTGGTTTAAAAAGCTTAAAGATGGTAGTTGTGCCATATCTGACAAGCCTCATTCTGAATGACGACCTTTTGAATGAGACTTTTGTATCAGATCCACTTCAAAACACCAGAGATTTGGTGCAAAATCTAACATGTCAGGTTCAACTATCCCTGAACATCTCAAGCAAATTGGGAAAACATGCAAAGAGGGAATTTGGGTTCCACATGTGCTTACGCTTGAGAACTGAATGCAATATTCCACCATCTGCAGCAGTCATCTAGCCAGGAATAACAATCTGTCATTTCTGTAGCACATTGTTACAGGTAATGAAAAGTGGGTTTTGCAACAACTGAAAAAGAAAAAGGCAATGATTATCATGTAATGAGAGGCCAGTGCTAACACCAAAACCAGAACTTCATCCACAAAAATCCTTGCTCTGTGTTTGGTAGAACATGAAAGGTATCATCCATTATGAACTACTGGAACATGGAAGGACCATTAATGCAGATGTCTATTGCCAACCACTTGATCATGTAAATGAAAGATTATGTCCAAAAATGAAAGATTATTTCAAAAGATTATGTCATTATTCTCCAGCATGAAAATGCGTGGCTACATTCTTCAAAAGAAACCCAAGAAAAAATAAGATCGTTAGGATGAAAAGCTCTTCCACATCCTCTATACTCACCTGACTCAGCACCTATGGATTTCCATCTGTTCTAATCACTAAAACATTTTATAAGAGGCAAAACATTCAGAAACAGAGAGGAAATTGAAAACAGTTTTTTAGATATTTTTCAGAAAAAAAAAAAAAAAAATCTCTTTCTATGTCACATAAAAAAGTTACTTTCCCATTGGACTGCAGTCATTGAAAATGATGGTGATTATATTCCTGATTAAAACTATTCAGATAAAAGTAGTTTATATTCACTTTTATATCCTTTCTGGTAAAATGCAATTACTTTCTGAATATCCTAAGATATATATATAAAGTACATATATAAAATAAATATTATTTATGAGATGAACTGAAAATAAATCACATTTATATATCAAAATATAGACAATGTTTTAACTCTTGATATAATGTGTATCTGTAAGATAGATGCATGTGAAATAACATGTATTCATGTCAACAGCCAGAGTGACCAGAGAGATATTTGCTTCGAGTTGATTCATTTTTATGGGTAGGATGGCTGATATAAAATAGAACATAGGGTATGGTAAATGAAGTTGAAATGTCTTCAACATACAGCAAAATCTCTCTGTGGTAGAAATTCTATACACCAAAGCACCTGGCAATTTCAGAAATAAACAATAAATTACAGCATTGGAGTCATATCTATAAGTATTCATGAAATACATCAATGCTGTATATCCATGCAAAGTCTGTATTGATTTCTCAATAGGCCTAATGTAAATCTAGAGCAATCATATATATATATATACACATATGTACATCTAGAGCAATCATACACACACACGCACACACACATACATAGAGAGGCAAGCTAAAACAGAATCCAAGGAGACTGGTGGTGCCCTGCTTTGATGAGATTTGTATTATTTTGGAAAAAAGTGACAAAAATGGAATGGGAAAATACCATGGGGCATGCTGTGTCTGTTTTGGACAGTTCTTCAGAGTTAATATGGCAGGGGGGATGAAAAGGAAGGACTGGAAAGTGTCACATCCTCTGTATTTAAGCAACTGGCTGCAACTGATGGGGAACACAAGACAATGTGAGCTTGCATAGAGGAAGTAGTAGGAGGAAGAAATTGAGTGAGAGAAGGAGAAGGAAAGAGAGATGAGGGTGAGGTGGAAAGGTAAATTTAAGAGAAGCTGAAGTGTGTGTGTATATATCAATTTCAGTGTATACTGAGGTAAGAAATTTTACCTGATGATAATGAATCATATGTTATGATGTAATCTATGAATTCATTGATAAAATTTTACTGAAATAGCTGTCGTAAATTTTAAATGTGTTTATTTGATGTATGCACGTGTGTGTATGTGCATGTGAGAGAGTTTATTTCTGTCTTGACAAAAGATATATAAAAGGTAAAATATAAACAAGACTTTACTATAAATTTGACTCCATCTTTAGCACTGAGACCCCCTCCTCTCATCAGCAAATGTTCTGTTGCTATTCTCAAACTCACTTCAAAGCAATAACCTCAGATTAACAACTAATGTTGTCATGGTAAAATGAAAAATAAGTCAAATCATCATCATCATCAGCATCATCATCAACATCGTTTAACGTCTGTTTTCCATGTTGGGATGGGTTGGACAGTTTGACTGGGGACTGGCAAGCTAGGAGGCTGCATCAGGCTCTAATCTGATCTGGTAGTGTTTCCACAGCTGGATTCCCTTCCTAATGCCAACTACTCTGAGAGTGTAGTGGGTGCTTTTTATGTGCCACTGTCATGGGAGCCAGTCAGACAGCACTGGCATCAGCCATGTTTGGATGGTGCTTTTTACGTGCTACCAGCATAAGAGCCAGTCGGGGCGAGAGGGCTGGCACCGACCACATTCGGATGGTGCTTTTTACGTTCCACCAGCATGAGAGCCAGTCAGGCAGCACTGGCATCGGCCACAACTTCACTTTCCATTTGATTGTGATTTGATTTGATTTTGGTTTTACTTGACTCAATAGGTTTCCTCAAGCACAGCGTGTCACCCAATGATTCAAGGTACTTTTTTAAATGGACTGGTTATGCGACACTGGTATAGGCTATGGCTGTAATCTCACTTTACTTGCCAGATCTTTTCAATCACAACATATCTCCAGAGGTCTTGGTCTTTCGTCATTGCTTCTGTGAGGCCCAACGTTCAAAGGTCATGCTTCAAATTCAATATAGTTTTGGCACCAGCACCATTGACATAATTATGCTTTTGTAACCTGGATGCTTGTAAATAAATACGCATGTATTCACATCAACAGCAGGTGTCAACAAACAGATATTTGCATAGATTCATTTATACAACTCTGGCTGATGTAAACAAAAATATTTTCTCAAAGTAAGGTGTTTAAATATGATTTGATGAATCCTGCTGATGATATGAATATCCACGTGCTTTTGTATATGCATCCATATTACAAAAACATGATTTTGCCAAGGTTTCAAAAATGAATATTATTTCTCATATGTGTATGTATACTTTGGTTTATTGTCAGTTCATCTTGCTTACAATGTGCATGTATATGTATGTGTGGATCATCATTTAACATCCATTTTTCATGCTGGCATGTGTTAGATGGTTTAACAAGAGCTGGAAAGCCAGGGAGATGCACCAGACTCCATGGTGTGTATGTGTGTGCATTCACACGTGTGTATGTGTACGTGTCTCTGTGTGTGCATGTGCAATGATTTTCTGAAATGAGATGAAAATGCTAAATAAATAATTATCTAAAATTCTGACTACCTCCTTTCTTTTAATGTATAAAATCTGTACGCCACTTCAAACAATCTATATGTACACACACACACACACACACACACACACACAAACAAACATACATATATATATATAAATATGTATATTAGGGTCTTAAACTATACCAAATCTGAAATGAAATTACTTTAAGACTGTTCGTAGGTTTTTAGCCCTAATTCAATGATTAATCTGATTGTGAAGATTTGTCCAATAGTTGACCAATTTTTCCCTGATTACATTTTGATTTCTTCGTGTTACCTTTGTGAATTCACTCTACATCTCTTCTTTTCCTCACATTTGTTCCTTCATGCACTATGCCTACCTCTCACTCAGAAAGTGAGATGTGAGCTACTATGAAGAGGATAGACCATTGATTGGCTATGACACTAAGGGCCATGGAAAGATCCATGCTAGGAATATCATTACGAGAACACATTTGAAATGAGGTAATTCATGAATGGAGTGGAGTGAACAATGTGATCGCAGAATACCAAAAGCACGTTGCAAGGTTCACAGACAATAGGTGGACCCATGCAGTTGCTGAGTGCTGTCCAAGAGATCATAAAAGCCACTTGGAAGGCTTCCATGGCTGGAAGATGATTTAGTTAAACAATTTGGGTCAAGATGGAAAAGAATGGTGCAATCAAGACAGAATTGAAAGCGCATTGTGACCAGCAGGGTATAAAAGTGTCTGATGATCTGGTCAATACTGTGATATTTATTTTATGATAAAAATATAAATGAGATTTCGCTAGCTTTTTGAATTTAATGATATTGGTTGTGGAATATTTTGTTGGCCTTAGATGGTCTGTACTCTTCAATCAATGACACAGCTCTTCTCAGTAATTGCTTCAGACTCCTGTGGGATTCAACATTTTATTTTAGTCCTGATGAGAAGGCATTCTTCTGTTGCTTGTTAATGAGAGGTGACAAAATTGTTAAATGTTGTGTTTGGCAAGTTCATTTCTCTTTCTGCTTGCAATGCCTCTGACCTTTGACCTTTATGATGTATTGTTGACAAATTTCTTCATTGTTAAATTTAGATCAGTCATATGGGGAAAATATTTGATATCTTCTGTTTGTTAGTACTAAGTTCAGCTGAATTTTGTTAGCTGGTATATATGATCAGAACTAACTTTCTAAAGAATTGTATACTTTGCAGATTAGCATGCTGCCTTTTCCAACTTATTTATGAATATTTAGTTTAGTCAAATTGGTTTTGACTCTGATGCAATAGATTTGGGTCCATAGAATGGAAATCTTGTGTATTTCTATATATATGTATATCAGGGACGTGCTGCCTAGGTAGGCAAGGTAGGCAGTGCCTACCTTGAATAAAATAGATTGATAGTAACATTTTCCTTTTATGGCAAAATATTCACCTAATTCAATAAAATTATGAAGGTTACTCTGATTGCTATGCATAGAAAGCAAAATTTGTTGATTTTGTAGATTAGGTAGGCATAATTCACTCCTGCTTTTCAATCTCAGTATTTAAGCTACACATAGTACTGCTGTAGTACACGTGCTGCATACACTCCTACAACACCTTTTTTCTTTACGTGCTATAAAGGCAGAAGTAAATCTGCCTTCAACTCAGTTGTGCACCTATGTTTTGCTTATTTTTTGTGTGTTTTTCTACATAAAGGTCACCAACTGAGGAATTACCCTGAGTAATTACTGATGGCACATACCTGATGTATATATATATCTCATTATATTGAACGTCCACTTTCCCATGATTGCCATAATTTGATGGAATTTGTTGAGGCAGATTTTCTAAAGCCAGATGCTCTTCTTGTCACCAGGCCTAACTTGTTACCAAGCAAAGTAATATTTCCCATGGTCAGATATATTTTTCATGAAGACTGGAAATAAACAACATTGCTTATATGATGAGGATGATCATTTACAGCTGTCTGGACAGGGATACACATGTGTGTATGTGTGATGGGCTTCTTTCAGTTTTCATCTAGCAAATCCACTCATAAGACTTTGGTTGGCTTCAGGCTATAGTAGAAGACACTTGCTTGAGTTATTACTGTGCAGTGGGACTGAACCCAACACAACATGGTTGGGAAGCAAGCTTCTTAATCATATAGCCACACCTGCACCTGTATGTATACACACACACACACACACACACACACACATCTATGTATATATAGATGTATACAGGCACAGGAATGTATACATCTATATGCAGGTATGGCTGTGTGGTAAGAAGTTTGCTTCCCAGCCACATGTTCTTGGGTTCAGTCCCATTGCATGGCACCTAAGGCAGGTGTCTTCTACTATAGCCTAGCTCCAGCCAAAGCCTTTGTCATCATCATCCTTTAACATCCATTTCCTATGCTGACATGGGTTGGATGGTTTGACAGCAGCTGGCTGCTGAAGAGCTGCCCATGCTCTTTGACTGTTTTGGCATGGTTTCTATAGCTGGATGCCTTTTCCAACCCCTTTCCAAAGTGTACTGGGTGCTCCTACATAGCACTAGCATGGGTGTGCTTACATGGCACCAGTACAGGTAATTTTAATGTGACCCCAGCACCCACAAGCCTGTGAGATTAGGAACGCACAGCTGCAGAGCAATGCAGGGATTATGCCTGTACGCAAGGACAACCACGATTTTACTTAGCTTGACATGTTTTCTCGTGCACAGCAAACTGCCAAGAGTCTTGGTCCCCTGTTATCCTCTCTGTAAGGACCAATACCTGGAGATCCTTTCTCACCACTTCATCCCATGTTGTGAATGGATTTGGTAGATGGAAACTGAAAGAAGCCTGTGTGGTGTACTTGTGTCTTCATGTTTTGACATTGTGTGGTAGTTGTAAATGTACGTCACTGTCATACAAGAAGTGTCATGCATTTCCAATATTCTGCAAACAATATGTCTGACCATGGGGAAACAGGTGAGGGTTGGTGAGAGGAAGGGCATCCAGCTGTAGGAAATTTGCCTCAAATAGACTCCATCCAATCCAGGCAAGCATGAAAAAGTGAATGTTAAATGATGATTTGATCTATATATGACGGGCTTCCATAGTTTCTTATTTCTTTACTGCCCACAAGGGGCTAAACATAGAGGGGACAAACAAGGACAGACAAAGGGATTAAGTCGATTACATCGACCCCAGTGTGTTAATCAACCCCGAAAGGATAAAAGGCAAAGTCGACCTCAGCGGAATTTGAACTCAGAACGTAACAACAGACAAAATACCGCTAAGCATTTCGCCCGGCGTGCTAACGTTTCTGCCAGCTCGCCGCCCTTTAGTTTCATAATTTCTGTCTACCAAATTACAAGTCATTGATTGGCTCAGAGCTAAGGTAAAAGACACGTGCCCAAGGTGCTGTGCAGTGGGACTGAACATGAAATCACATGGTTGCAAAGCAAGCTTCTTAACCACACAGCCATATTTATTCCGAATATTATTTTCTAGTTTCCAGTAAGAACCAGTTGTAGTCTTCAAATGGATCAGTAAGCAGTGTTTGTTGAGTTAGCATTAACACATCAATAGAAACTATAAAAATTGTGCTGAATCAATAAGTTTGTGTTATGGCTAGTAAAACAAAAGAAATATTGTATTATTTATTTTATACAATTTTTTTTATTATTATTATTATTTTGTTTGACAATAATATCTTTTAAAAATTTTTTTCTAAATTAATTCATTTCTCTTTATAAGTTACAATGAGGTTTAAATCAATAATATCCATTATCCGAAACCTGTTAAATGTCTGCTTGATTAGTATATATTACGTTCATTTTTGGAAACAACGTTACTCACTGTGATGGATATGATCTATTAATCTGTATCAGATTTCTGAATGTACTTAAATAGGAATTCAATGTTTATAGATTACAACACATGTCAAGATGACCTTTACACATCATCATCATTGGATGTCTGCTTTCCATGCTGGCATGGGTTGGATAGTTTGACAGGAACCGAGGAGGCAGAGGACTGTGCCAATCTCTGCTGTCTGCTTTGGCATAGTTTCTATGGTTGAATGCCCTTTCTGACACCAACCACTTTATAGACTGTACTGGGTGCTTTTTACTTAGCACCAATGAAGTCACTAAGTAAGATGTAAGACAAGACCCCTCAACTGGAAGGGAAGTAGTATTGAGAGAGACAGCTTTGTGCCTGGTGATGAGAGGTTAAAGTATGATAGAGGGACAGAAACGGGTGTCTTGCTGGGGAGGAGAAACATCTTCACTGTTTAATAAATTGTACATCTGCAAAGTTACAAGTAGTATTATATTGGTATAGTAAACTTGATTCCCAATTGAACTCATTCTTAGTTACAGTTTTTAATGCATTCTGATGCATGAATAAATGAATGAATGAAAACATAATGCTACAACTACTTGTAGGTGTAAGATCTGGATACCAGAATAGATAAGGAATAGTAAATTACTACTTCAGAAATGAACACAACATTCATGACATTCAGAAACATTTTTTTTCATTCTTGGTATTGTTGAAACAGGGGATAAACAACTCCAGCGCTACACCCTTAAAAATTGCTATGCTTCCTGAAATTCACCAACATTACTCCTCATGTACCTATGCACCATTTATGACACTTTTAATGTTCACTTTTCTAAGTTTTTGTGTAATTTTTCACAATTAGGTGCAGGAGTGGCTGTGTGGTAAGTAGCTTGCTTACCAACCACATGGTCGTGGGTTCAGTCTCACTACGTGGCACCCTAGGCAAGTATCTTCTACTATAGCCTCGGGCCAACCAAAACCTTGTGAGTGGATTTGTTAGACAGAAACTGAAAGAAGCCCGTCGTATATATATATATATATATATATATATATATATATATATATATATATATATATATATATGTATGTGTGTATGTATATGTTTGTGTGTCTGTGTTTGTCCCCCAGCATTGCTTGACAACCGATGGTGGTGTGTTTACGTCCCTGCAACTTAGCGGTTCGGCAAAAGAGACCAATAGAATAAGTGCTAGGCTTACAAAGAATAAGACCTGGGGTTGATTTGCTCGACTAAAGGCGGTGCTCCAGCATGGCTGCAGTCAAATGACTGAAACAAGTAAAAGAGTAATTATTTTACATTATATTTTAGAACACAAAGACATCCCAGGGGCTGTATAAGTAAACCTCCTTATAGGGTGGGCTTCATAATTTGTTTATCTTGAAAGTGAAACAAGGAAATTATGAAATGTTTCTCAGTTTCCAGATTCTGGGAACTTGACAGTTGTTGGAGTGGAGTGATTCCTTATAGCACTGTTTGTGATTTTATTTGGCCCTGGTGTGGTTCTTTCTTTCAAGAAACTTGGTCACCTCTGGTTCAGTCTACATTTTGAACACCCAGTGCATTGCTGTTAATATCTATATCCTGAGATAGGCTAATTTTTTTCATGCTAATGTGTAAAGAACGTGTTGTAATGACAAAAAAATTTCAGAATTAAATGCAACATTTTCCCAAATTAGTCCCAATATTAGAGAATATAAAAAAAGAATTTGAAAAAAAAGGCAATTTTTTTTGTTGTTGAAAATCAAGTCATTCATTCAAATTTAAAAAGAAAATTACAAAAAAAATGTTTATTCATAACTAACATTTTCATAATGCTTCTGACGTAATTATCGTGTAGTTTTCTTAAAATCCCTCTAATGAAACTGTCATGAAAGCTTTTCAATGATGTGGTGCAAACCTCTAATTTGTAACCTTCTTCAACTGTCAATTCAGCATACTGTTAACTAAACCAACAGAAATCTTTTATTTTTGCGATCTTTGAGAAACTTTTTTGACAAATTTAACTGGAGAATTATCCTGTTGGCATACTGCTAATTTAGAATTAATATGTTATTATATAAGGAAAGAATGTCGAGGCAACATGGAAGTAGATAAAGAAACAAAATGCTTCTTCAAATTTCTTAATGATAAAAAGAATAATAGTAATAATAATAATGATGACGATAATGATAATAACAAAAATCATAATAATAATAATAAAATCATCATCATATGACATGGGAATTGAATTAAAACAAGAACCTCTGATTCTCATAGCAATTATTTGAATTTTTCGAATGGTACAAATGTTGTACGTTTTTGTGTCAGGGATGTATATAACATGACTCAAATTCACATTCATTTTCAAAAGACATCAGCATATTATTAAAATATCTTTATAACTTAATTTCATAATAGCTCAGTAGACTCTTCTGCTAGATAGAAGCATGCAAATTATATCACCTGCTTCTCCTCTCTCTATGTTTCTCTCTCACTTTCTTTCTTTCTCTCTTTCTATATATGTGTGTGTGTGTGTTGGATCTCATAGTGACAGAGACCTTTGGTAATAAGCTGTGCTTGAGAAGGCTCATCAAGCCAAGTAAAACCATAGTCATGACCATTGCAGGTGTCATGTAAGAGGCACCTATTATGCGCTCAGAGTGGTTGGCATTAGGAAGGACATCCAGCCATAGAAACCATGCCAAAGCAGACTGGAACCTGGTGCAGCTCCCCAGCTTAGCAGTTTTGAATCAAACCATCCAACCCATGCCAGCATGGAAAATGGACATTAAATGATGATGTATGTATATATATATATATATATATATATATATATATATGTGTGTGTGTGTGTGTGTGTGTGTGTGTGGAATGGGTTGGATGGTTTGACTGAGGACTGGCGAGCCAGGCTCCAATCTGATTTGGCAGAGTTTCTACAGCTGGATGCCCTTCCTAACGCCAACCACTCCAAGAGTGTAGTGGGTGCTTTTACTTGCCACTGGCACAAGGGCCAGTCAGGCAGTACTAGCAACGGCCACACTCAAATGATGTTTTTTACATGCTACCTCCACAGGAGCCAGTCCAGCAGCAAAGGAATATATGAGAAACTCTATTGCTCACAACAATCATTTTGACCCATCTTGCATTGATCCCTCATGGGTGGGATACTCTACAACCGGTAGAGGTGCATCTCTCAGTGCAGAAGTATCTTGTCATGTGATGTTATAAGAGGTATCTCATTAAATAAACTCTGTTTCACTTGGTTTTCATACAGCATACTGTTAGTGACTGTAAGTTTGAGCATTGGGCAGGAATATATATATGCACACACACACACTAGGTTCATCCAAAAGTTTATTTCAAGCTTTAATTATGTAAGTATGCACACACACATATATATTCTTGGGGACACCACCTTGGAATAGTTTGGTTGATTTAATTAAAGTTATCAAGCACTTTGGGTTGATATTTCTTCAATTTCATTAGATATAAAAATTTCTACCCAATTTTTCTCAAAGCCTATTGATGAATCAAAAGTTATGATTTTATAAAAAATGCTTATGTTAAGTACCACACAGTGGTATTGAACCTGTAAATACACTGTTATGAAACAAGCATATTAGCTGCACAGCCATGCCTATTTATAATCTATTTTCGATAATAATTCATACATGCAAAATTAAATTTATTGAAAAAGTAGATTTTGTAAAAACTACAAAATTGTATTTTGTGTTGACCTAAATGTAACTTAGAACTGAAAGAATTTTCCTTTGAAATAAACCATTTCTCAGAACTGGTCAATCAGTGTGTGTGTGCGCACATATGTGTGTGTGTGTGCGCACATATGTGTGTGTGTGTGCGCACATATGTGTGCACATGTGTGTGTGTGTGTGTGTATGCACATACACAGTAAAGCTTTACCATAGCATCGTAATTATCAACTGCTATTTCCAGTAAACATAGGTGCCTTGTTGTACTACTACTCTCTCTCTCTCTCTCTCCCTATATATATATATATATATATATATATATATATATATATGATGAGCCTCAGCACAGTTTCCATGTACTACATATCATTCGCAAATAATCAGTCCACAGAGTGGAATCAACCTCAGAACTTATTGGTTACTCCTGCTCCTATAACTTCTAAATTACACATAATGCTTCTGCTGTTTACATTGCTCAGTGGTATCAGCCATTACAACAATTTACTGTTAAGTAAGCTGTCGTATGAGAGTTAAGCATCTCAAAAGTTTGAGTGTTAAGGGTCTTGACACTAGACATGTGCAGTAAAATTGCTGAGATGTATCCTTTTGGTAGTTAATTTGGCTTCCTTTCAATTCAGTTAGCAGCCAGCAGCAGTCTTTTCCCATTGTTCGCAGTGAGGTTTATTTAAACTATACTAGCTTCAATGCAACGAATATTAAGTTATGTAAAGCCCGATGGACTTCTAAAAAGAAAATCTTTTGTCTACCTCTTATATTTTTTGTAAATTAATGATGCGTCTTTGTTTCACACAATAGCAGATATTCACAGAGTCTGTATTTCTCAAATGATTCTGGCCTAAAGAAAATTAGCAGACTGTTAAATTTTACTGAATGTTCCAAAATTGAATTATCTATTTTATAGTTCTTTCCATTTTCTGTGTGTGTGTGTGTGTGTGTGTTATTTAGAGCGCCTACACTGAACACAAGCTGAATACACATATACAAAAAGTTAGTTGCAAATCAATCGTTACACTAAACCCAAATAATGTGTTGTGCTTGCAACCACTGATAAGTTCCAACCCCAACTGCCCCCCACCCCACCCTAACCCCTGCTATCACCACCACCAACACCACCACCATGCTTCTGCCACATCTTTGATCATATGTTAACAAACTGGATATCAAATCTGACACACGTTTCATTCTACACAATCAATTACTGTTATGGTTGCAATGAACACAAGATGAGGTTAGAATGAAGCACAGTTTCCACAAGGTATCAAACATATGTGTCTCTTTGAAAATGTTTGATTAGCCACACCTGTATTGCAGGTGTACTGAAGCAGCAACAGCAGTATTTTCATTAAATGAATGCGTAAAATGAAAGAGCCTCTGTATGGTTATTTACACTACTAGAAATAGTAAACAGATTTCCCTCAAACCACAACACACATTTTTTGTTTCTTAAATATGCATCTAATATTGTAATTTTAAATGTTTGTCACAACTGGAATGGATTTTGTATGAGTGGAGATGAACAGTTGGTAAACATCATCATCATCGTCGTCATTTAACGTCCATTGTCCATGCTGGCATGGGTTGGACTGTTTGACCGGGCTGGCATGCTGGAAGGCTGCACCAGATTCAAGTCTGATTTGGCATGGTTTTCTACAGCTGGATGCCCTTCCTCACACAAACCACTCGGAGAGTGTAATGGGTGCTTGTACATGCCACTGGCATGGGTGCCATTTGTGTGACACCAGGGTGCATTTATGTGCCACCGGCATGGGTGCCAATATGCATGACACCGGTATCTGCCACAACTGCGATTTTGCTTGGCTTGATGGGTCTTCTCAAGTACGACATAATGTCAAAGGTCTCGGCCATTGCCTACATGAGGCCCAACACTCAAAAGGAACTCAGCAACTCTGCCTCCATGAGGCCCAACTCTCGAAAGGAAAAGGGCTCAATGCTCGAAAGGAAAAATAACAATGAAATATTAGATTCAGATTTTGGCACAAGGTCAGCATTTTCAAGGGAGAGGCTAAGTCGATTACATCGTCCCCAATACTCAACTGGAATTTATTTTACCGACCCCTAAAGGATGGAAGGCATAAAGACAGACAAAATGTCACTAAGCATTTTTGCCTGGTGTGCTAACAATTCTGCCAGCTCACCCCCTTTAAAACAATGAAATATTCCTTTCTACTATCGACACAAGGCCTGAAATTCTAGTGGAGGTGGGTGAGTGTGGGGTGGCTAGTTGGTTGCATTAACCCCAGTGTGAAACTGGTGCTTATTTTATTGACCCTGAAAGGGTGAGAGGCAAAGTCAGCCTTGGCAGAATTTGAACTCAGAATGTAAAGACAGATGAAACTGCCGCTAAGCATTTCTCACAGCATGCTAATGATTCTGCCAGCCCACCACCTTAACAACAATAAAATATTAATCCCAATTCATTCCTGTTCATGCAGAATTCTGATCAAATCCATTCTAATGGTGACTAACCACCCTGCTTATATTTGTTTTAGACATGTTTAGGATTATGATATCAAAGGCATACTCTCTCTTTATTTATTATTTTTTTTTTTTTTGTTAAAGGGTATGTTGTGATTTGAGGCAAATCTACTGGCTATTTCTTATTTCTTTATTGCCCACAAGGGGCTACACACAGAGGGAACAAACAAGGTCAGACAAAGGGATTAAGTCGTTTACATCGACCCCAGTTCGTAACTCATACTTAATTTATTGACCCTGAAAGGATGAAAGGTAAAGTTGACCTCAGCGGAATTTGAACTCAGAATGTAAAGACAGACAAAATACTGCTAAGCATTTCACCTGGCATGCTAACGATTCTGCCAGCTTCCTATTGGCTATTTCTGACTGGCTGATCGACCATACAGAGGCTACTCTATTGCGTTGGGAAACATATGTGGTTATTTCATCATCATCATTATTTAACATCCATTTTTCCATGCTTGCATGGGTCACATGGAACTTATTGAGGCAGATTTTCTATGTCTGGATTCCCTTCCTGTTGCTAATCCTTGCATGTTTGCAAACAAGGTAATATTTTCCCATGATCAGACATGTTATTCATGGGAGATTGTGAATGAACAACATCACTTGTATGAATGTGATGCTTCAGGACAAGAGTACACACACACACACTTGTATGAATGGATGATGGGCTTCTTTCAGTCTCCGTCTACCAGATCTACTCACAGGTTTTGGTCAGCCCAGGGCTATAGTAAAAGACACTTGCCCTAGTTTCCATGCAATAGAACTGAACCCAAGTTTCTGAATCACCAAAGCCCCAGTGAGTTGTAGATTCTTACCCTCTGCCTACCTCAAACTATGTCCATTTTATATTTTTTGAAAGAAATCCAAATTTGCCAGACCATTATAATAAAAAAAATCAATAAAGACTTAGTTTTGTTTATCCCCAGGTCACCTCATTTAAGCACATCTTGATCATCAATGCCATTCCACAAGAGTCCATTCCCCCTTTTTCAGACATAGTTTATTTCAGACTAACAGGAGTACCCAGCATTGCTCGGGTATTAAATACTTGGCAATGGTCTTAATAGGTTCTTCCATTTCTTTCGTTGTATATCACTTTGGATATTTTTTGCGTTAAGTTGCAAACATTGACATTGAGGAAGAAGTGATTTTTTCCCAAGTGGAATTTTATTAGTTGAACAACCAAACGCCGGAGAGGAGGTGCTTGAAGTTCAGGTAATGGTGGGAGGAAATGTTTACAAATCACACAATGTCTTGCCATCACAGGCATTTTATCGTATTAGATTGGTGTTGAGAAGATATTGTCTAATTACGGGGGGGGGGGGGGTAATTGGCACGAACTAAGTGCCATTAGTGATTTTCGCACGCGAAGAAGTGAGAGTGGAAGGTTGACCTAGACCTAGCCCTCTGCAAAAAATCGAAGCTGTTGGAGGGGGAGGTGTATCCATGTTTTGCAGTTTTCTGTAGAACCCGGATGCACAGGGGCAAAGAATAAACAATTTCCAGAAATGATGCAACATAGAGGTTCTTTTGCAACATAAAGCAAAAAACAAAACCAAAAAAAGGGCGTTCCTTGAAACAGCTTTCTTGGGTGTAACTCTGCAAAAATGCGAAAAGGTGATGTTTAACAGTATTTCATACATCTGTTGCAAGTTAAATAAAGAATATTAACCAAAAATAGTTTTAAACCATTGTTGAGTCATCTGTACTGTTCATGTGAGACTTGGACGAGTTTGGTCAAAAATGAGGGATTTAAGAGCAAAAACCCAGTTTTCTACTCAGTTTTGCAATTGATGGTGATACACGGATGAATTCTGTGGAAATTGGAGTCTCCTAACGTTATCCTTAGGATGAGTAAATAGTGAGTAAAGTTTGAATGCAATCCACCGAAGCAGTGAGAAGTCTTTGAAGATCTATCAGGGAAAAAAGTGTATATATCGATTTTTTCGTGGTTTTCTTGTCACACAGGAATGGCTTTGGACATAGAACAGATACTTGATAGAACCATCATTACATTGTGGTTTTTTAGCTGTATAAACCAAGGAAATCAGACTTTCCAGTAAAAAGTTTTCTACTGTGTAACTTTGCAAAAATGCAAAAAATTGATTATTTTCAAAGTTTTTCGCAGTTTTTCTTGGGAATCAGGGGCCCCAAAGCAGTGCCAAAATATTTGTCTGAAATGCTGCAACACGATGGTCCTTTTGACACCAAAATTATAAAATTCAGACTTTCCTGTAAAAACTTTTCTTGCATGCAATTTTTGCCTTTTTTTTTTTTTTGCAAAGAGTAGAGGGTCCTTTCAGTTTTATTGATTTTTCTCCTAGAAGCGAGGGGTATCTCTAGGCATCGGTAATGCAGCAGTGACCTGCCTGGGTAAATTTGCCATTTAATAAAACAAATTTCATCAAAATCGGATGAAAAATGTGAAAACACATAAAAAGCATACACAGACACACAGACATTTTGGGTTTTATAGATTACGTCATCCATTATGTCCTTTCTTTTTGAAAGACATTCAATGTGATTTGTGAGATTTGGTTTTAATTTCTAGCAAGATGGGCGACCACATAAAGGCTCTTTGGTTAGCTCATAGAGAGTCATTGTAATGATTTTAGCTTGTAAAGACTAATTTTAATGATTTTTAGCTGCAAAATACTAGCCATTGTGATAGAGTACATAAATCTTCCAAACGGAATAAAGAAATATGTCAGATATTACTTTTAGCTTCATGGTGATGTGTTTTATGATTGCTGCAATAAGAATAGAAGATAGCAGAGGGAAAGATACAGCATTGATACTTTAGGAATAGTTCGATAAAACTAGCACTTCTGGTAGGTCTAGATAGTGTGTGTGTGTGTGTGTGTGTGTGTGTGTGTGTGTGTGTGTGTGTGATAATGTTTCTCTCAAAAATGGTGTGATATATGTTTATGGTGTATTCATATGGCCCTCAATTCAATCCTACTGTATAGCACTTTGGGCAACTGTCTTCTTTTCTACTGTAGCCTTAACTTACCAAT
The DNA here is from genome assembly GCF_046866305.1 of Octopus bimaculoides. Classification (NCBI taxonomy): domain Eukaryota; kingdom Metazoa; phylum Mollusca; class Cephalopoda; order Octopoda; family Octopodidae; genus Octopus; species Octopus bimaculoides. Next base: position 192,014,806 of record NC_142928.1, read on the forward strand.
TCTTCATGTGTGTATTATCATTTTTATTCATCATCATCATTTAATGTCCATTTTCCATGCTGGCATGGCTGGAATGGCTTGACCAGAGCTGGCAAGCTGGAGGGCTGCACCACCCTCCAGTTTGATTTGATGTGGTGTCTATTATTAACATTATTATTACTACTACTACTACTACTACTACTACTACTACTACTACTTGTGGCACTCTGTTGGTTATGACAACGCGGGTTCCAGTTGATCCGATCAACAGAACAGCCTGCTCATGAAATTAACGTGTAAGTGGTTGAGCACTCCACATACACACGTACCCTTAATGTAGTTCTCAGGGAAATTCAGCGTGGTACAACAGAAACAGGAAGAAAGAGTGAGAGAAAGTTGTGGTGAAAGAGTACAGCAGGGTTCTCCACCACACCCTGCCGGAGCCGCGTGGTGGTGGTGATGGTGACGATGATGATATACATGGAAAGAAAAAGAGAGAGATTATTAGATTTAAATATTCAGAAAATAGTTTATATATTAGCTTAAGTCTATTTTTTGTGTCTTTATCACCATTAATGACCAATTAAAATGAAGTAAAAGCGTGAAAAAAAAAAACAGTAAAAAAAACCTCACATTTATCAGGAGACCTTATCACTTTCATTTACTTCCTAGAAATTATTTCATTCTTTACTTAGTAAGCAACAATTATGGAACAATTTGCCAGTAGCTGTTTTAAGTTTTTAGTACATATCAGCCTTCAACATTAAATTACTTTCATTTACTAACTTTAAAATATTTATAAGATCTAACATTTTTTTCTACCTTGTGCAGCTGACAGCATTCTCACATCTAATGACACACAGACTGTAGCTGCTCTCTGTAACTTTTTTATAGTTACTGTCATCTTGGTGGTGCTTATCAAATACATTGACTAACAGTTTAAATCTACTAAATTGCTTGCAAATAACTTTAGCTAGTCCTGCACTTGAAATGGTGTTTTGTGCTTTTTTCACCACCAAATGAACCAAGACCGTATGTTCACTTCCAGCATTGAAAAGGCTATGTGCTTCCAGCCAGCATGTCTGAAGCATGTCTGTGTTGCCAAGTGCAATAGTGGATATGAAACCATTGGTAGCATTCTGACCAGCTATATGCTATGATCAGAAATATAAACTACTTGACAATGTAACAATATATATATATATATATATATATATATATATATATATATATATATATATATAAAAGAAGTTTGAAAATGCCACTATATAAGATTAATTTTTAATTTTCTCAGAGATATTTTACATGCTTCGCTTCTTGAAAAAAACAAACCTTATCAAAAATACATATTTTTAAAAATGTAATTAAAATAAAAGTTCATAATTGTTCCTTACTAGTGTCAGTATATATATATATTGTTACAGAGAGAGAGAAAGAGAGAGAGAGGGATAGAGAGAGAGAGAGAGAGAGAGAGAGAGAATGGTTGAAAAGGAACACACAAGTTGGTATGTATAAGGAAAATAAGACAAGGTAGAAAATGCTGAAATAATTTTTTCATAAAGAATATTTTAGTACCAATTTCAGTCTTTGCGACTTTTTCAACTTAGAGTAAAGCATGAAAAACAATTAAATTGTGGAAAAATTAAATTAAATGTTTTTTTAAAAATATTTCCATGGTTTTCAAATGCAAGGGACATGATATATATATATATATATATATATATATATATATCATGAGAATTTACAAAAAACAAAAACAAAAGATGAAGACGGGTGTGTAAACAACAAACAGATGTATTAGTTTAATGCTCAGGAAGTGAGAAAGCCTTTTATGTTTCAACGCTCTTCGACAGAAAGGAACACAGAAATAAACTGAGATAGAAAATAAAAAAGGTTTAGTGGCTATCGATCTATCCTGTATATATATTTGTACATATGTATGTATGTATATATATATATATATATATATATATATATATATATATATATATATATATACAATTAAACCTTGAGAGAGGCATTATGCCGGTAATAAACACACGCACTAGTTCAGTCCTTTATTAATTTATATAGTTTTTTGTTAAATTATTTCATTGCACTCTTGCAATCTCTTGGAAGTGGAGAGACAAGTTACTGAAGAGATTGCAAGAGTGCAATGAAATAATTTAACAAAAAACTATATAAATTAATAAAGGACTGAACCAGTGCGTGTGTTTATTACCGGCATAATGCCTCTCCCAAGGTTTAATTGTATTTCTTTCAACACACGTATCCACATCAAGAATCTTGCACACGAAATACACATACGAAATATATATATATATATATATATATATTTATGTATATATTATTTTTATGCTGCATGTTGATTAATGTTTATTTATTCTTTATTTCTAGGTGAGGACCTTTCATTTGTTTTATGGTGGTTAATAAGAGAAAAATGTTCAAATATTTAGAGTGCTGTAAGTAAAAACAATTTTTGATGGAAGTTTACAATTCTTTTTATATTTAATCTGTAATGTTTTTGTTGTACTCCAGTGAACCATAATGTGCAGCAGTTGGTGTTGTGTTGCCTCAGTCATATAGGGATGGTTGGCCAAACATCTAAGTTTGATCCACAGATCCAAATTGCCAGATTTCCATCCAGTTAAGAATCATAAAGCACATTCTGATATTCATAGTTGATTTATATGTGACGCAGTATGGCACTTTGGATGTGCTGTACACTGGCTACAGTCGTCTTTCTTTGCATGTATCATTATGGAACACTTTACCAATAGTTGTTCTAAGTTTTTAGTACATATCGATAGCTAACATTAAATTAAGTACTTTCATTTGACTTTAAAATATTTAAGAAATCTAAAATGTTGTGTGTTTCTTCAACATCATCCAGCTGACATGATTCTCACATCTGATGACAGGCTGCAGCTGCTCTCTATAACTTTTCCATTTGGCTTTCATTTTGATCATCATCATGAGAGTGGTGTTTTCTAGTCCATTTGCTAGTAATTTCAATCTAGTAGCTTACAAATAACTGCAGTTAACTCTATAGTAATCTACATATTGAGTCCACAAGTGGTGGTGAGAGGATTGGTGGAAACAAAGCTTCATTATGAGCCTGCCTTCTTTGATCCTCTCACTCATTTCTTATCTCTTACCACCACTCTTCCATACACTCTTGCAACCCCTACCTATCCACATTTCTTGTTCTGTCCCCACTCTTACTCACCTTGTGTCTTGAAGATCCACACCGATACCTCATCACCCCTACTTTTTTCTATCTTTCCAGTTCCATTGCAACCCCCTCCCATGCTCTCTTCTGTAATGTGAGTAGTTGTGTCTGTTCCTTACTTGTTCTGGCCCTTCATCCCATGGCATAAAGGTCCCTCTACTGTGGCCCCACTCATTCTCAAGAGGTCTTGCTGACTGGATGCCACCTCACTAGTGCTGGTACCTCAAGAAAAAAAAAAAAAAACTACCCCGTACATGCTGTAAAGTACTTAGCATTAGGAAAGGCCTCTAGACATAGAAACCATGTGAAAGTAAGCATCAGAGCACAATGCAGCCTTTGGGCCCATTGGATCCTCTCAGACTGCCCAACCCATGCCAGCATGGAATATCAATAGATGTGACTGGCACCTGCGCCAGTGGAGCACTAACAGCACTGTCCAAGTGTGTTCATTGCCAGAGCAGCTGTCTGGCTTCCATGCTAGTAGCCTGTAAATAGCACCATTTGAGTGTAATCGCTACCAGCGTCGCCTTCTAGCACTTGTGCTGGTGGCATGTTAGAAAATCATTCAAGCGAGGTCATTGCCAGTGCCGCTGGACTGGCTCCCATGCAGGTTGCATGTAAAAAACACCATTTTGAGCATGGCCGTTGCCAGCACCACGTGACTGGCCCTCGTGCCGGTGGCATGTAAAAGCACCCACTACACTCTCGAAGTGGTTGGCATTAGGAAGGGCATTCAGCTGTAGAAACTACTTCCCTCTTGATTTATGTTGCGGTGTGTAACCTAGCGGGACATTTGGTGAGGTTGCAAGTAGTATATTCATTACGCAAGTGTATTTCATATTGTTTTTTTTATTCTGAATATTTGCACTTTGAGTGTGTTGTCATGTCTTCTGATTAATGTAGTGCTTTTTGTAGTATCTGTATAACTGCTGCAGACTTTTGTGTATGAGTTCTTTTCTGTGGCATGGTCTGCTCTCTTTTATTGAAATGTAATTTGGAAAGTGAAGAATCATGTGTTGAGACTTGTAATTTTATTTCTCGTATAATAATGACATGACTGTCATGTTTGATGAAGTATTTTAGTTCCATAAAGGTATTTTTTAGGCCATTAATGTTGTATTACATTTCTAAGAAATCTTTTTGCATCTTGTTTATATTGGTTATATTTTGTTTATATTGGTTACTTCTGCTGTTTCTGTGTATTCTATGTATGAAATGCTTACCATTTGAATTGATTGTGAAGTTATGAATGTATGGAAGGAGATAATGGCAACACTTTTGACTTTCTTTTTATATTTTGTAATTTGGGATTTGTAAATATGTTTGACATTTTTTTGCTTGTTCATGACGCATGTGTGTGCGTGTGTGTGTGTGTGTGTGTGTGTGTGTGTGTGTGTGTGTGTGTGTGTGTGTGAGTATATTGTTGAGTTGTTCCTACCTTTGAAAGTGTTCCATTTGTCATTTCATGCAGCTCCATCACATTCCAAGTAATTCGACACTTTATGTTTAACTGCATGAATTCTTGATGTTCAACAGCTATGCTTTCCTAGAATGAATCTTTACCATCCAATCGACCTTCTAGGAATGCTAAGACCATCTTATCTCATTTTCTGCTATATCATATCCATTTTATTCATCCATTTATATGACAGAACAGTGGAATTTGAGAGCAATTTAGCAGCAATTTCTAACAGGTTGATGCTTCTTTGTTGACTTGTGAAAATTGAAGTAGATGTGGATAAATTTAAGATCTTTCAATGGTGATTTATTACAGAAAATGAAAAATAGTTGCTATGCCATTGTGTTTGATATCAGAATGTCGTTTGTAAAACACTCACTCACTCCAAGTGAGTAACAAAATACATACTAGCCAGAAAAGAAATGACTTCCATTTTCTTTTGTAAATATCCATTCATCCATCCATACATACATTTTCTTTGTCCACTATTTCTGAGAAATTTGTTGGGTAGAGTCCTGTAGCACATCCTCCATAGGGTTCTACCAGAAGCAACTGTCATTACACTTTCTGACTGGAATCCTAAGCATAGCCAACAGAGATGATGGACATTATCTAACCATTTTATTCTTGGTCTACCCCTAAGTTTCCTGCTAGTTGGCTTGGTATGAAGAATCTGTCTTGTGACTTTTTCCTGCAACATTCTAACCTTATGTCTGTAGTACCAGAGTTGGGACTTCTCAATGCAGAGAAGTAGCAATTTGATTTGGAAAGACTCACTGATCTTCAAGTTATACTCCTTGTTGAATAATGTTACTCTAGAGATAATTTACAATCCATACCAAACATAAAAGGAGGGGGCGGAATGACAATGAAAAATGTAGAAAATAAAGACTTCAATCTTATTAAGTCTTTTAAGACTTTGTTAAATTACCTTCTGAGAATTTTTTTTTTTTTTTTGAAACATATGAGATTTTCATTGCTAATAATGGTTCAGAATATCTGTGATGGGATACCAAAATATGTTATTAACCGAGATATTAAATCTAGTATTGGCTTGGTTGATGTCACAATTCTACTATAAATCTATTGTTACAGTAGTAAAATCTTATTAATAGATCTATTTAAAGATAGAATAGAATAAATTTATTGATTGACACTAATAAATTCTTTAACAGATCATTTTGGAATTGAAAATTGACTGGATATTGATTTCTTGTTTAAATAGAAAACACATTTTTTTTTTTAAATTTGGAAAAGGAAAAGACATAGAGTCATATTACTGGTACAGATTTAATGACCCAGAAAGATTTCTATCGAGTCTGGCTGTTTACAGTAGACACCGATACAACTAATCTAATGTATACTTTAATTTAGAGCTAGCCCATTCATATTTGTTAGAATTGTCAATATGATAAATAGAATAATATATGCACTGGCATGGCTGTCTGGTGAAGATGTTTAATTTGCAACCTAGTGGTTTCAGGCCCAGTTTCATTGTATGGTATCTTAGACAAATGTTGCTTTATTATACAGCCCTGGGTCAACTAAAGCCATGTCAGTGAATTTGGGATGGAATCTGAAAATAAGCCCATTGTGTGTATGACAGTGTGTGTGTGTGTTAGTATGTACATATGTGTATATGTAGGTACATATTTGTGTGTATGTCTTGTCTTGACCATTTTCAACAAATCTCATTGTCATACAAACTGTGTCATTTGTTTGCAGTCTTCTTGCTGCCAACATTCATCTGCCTTCCAGTCAAAGTTATATTTTCCCCCAGGGTAAAATATCACTTTCATTGGAAGCAGATGAAAGTTGGTGACTGGAAAAGCATCCAGCCATAGAAAATCTACCTTTAACAAAACCTTATTATCTAATAAAATATAGTTGCTGTTTAACCTGAAGTCAGTCCTGACTGAGGAGATCTGTGATTAAAGGCATTTCCAACTTTTATTCAGACATTGTGTATCTAGGAATACATTAGTCAATGTGTCCTTCTTGTGTAATAGGGAACATTTGGGTAATATTTCTAACAGGTTTGGTGACCACATATAGCAGAGGTTGGGGAACATTTTTAACCAATTACCCACAAAATATATTTATTTATGTCGATGTTTCCCCCCTTATTTGAAAGGAAGAAAATCATAGATTATTTTAATTCAAAAGGTTTATTGAATTTATTCATATGGAGAATACAGTTATAAATATAAAAAGTATAAAACAAATGTAATAAATTACACCTGCTACACTAGTGGCCTCAAGTCAATTCTAAATAAACAAATTGATGATCAAAGATATTCCAGTTTTGACCATCCTGTCTTTGTATGTCCAACACTAAATTGTCTAATGTAATAGGGACTTGATCTGAGGAGATTTGGCTGTTATTTCTAGCAGACAAAGCTTATATTGATTTGTATTTAGGTACGCGATAACAAGTTTATAAAGCCAGTGAGGAAAAGAAACGATATTTTGACAGTCATAATCTTCATGAGCATCTTATGATATAAAATGAAGTGAAACAGCTCCCAACAATAATGAAAATCACTTCATTAAACCCTCCTATGAGATCTTTGCTTCTGTTCTCCTTTTCTTTCTCTGTTATGTTTTAATCTTGAATATTAATGTTTATTGTAATTAACAATATATGTTATATTAGCAATATTTAGATTGAGCACAATTCAGCTATATAAACTAATGAGTTATCGTCTAAAATAAATTAAAATGTATTTTTGTTTAACGAAGGCTTGAACATCAAATATATTATCTAAATTATTATTGTTCTCTTTGATAATTACTTCAACATATATTTTTAAGTTTACTTTATTTTTCTGATCATAAAATATTAAATGATGTATGTATGTATGTATGTATGTATGTATATCTTTGTTATTCTTTCAATATATTACTACTAGAAAATAAAAAAAAGATATAATGTAGAATGGTTGTATAACTAATGTTTATATTCTTAACTTTGTGTTTAATTGAAAATGAAACTATAAAGCCTCTTTCTAATAAATGTAATTACATCCCCCTCCCCCAATTTTTTGATATTTTTAATTTTGGTAAATAAACAAATTTAAGTTTATTAATTCTAAACTGCTTCTTTCATATGGAATTTGTCTTTCTCATAAACCATAAGTCTACCAAAGTCCTGCATCCAGGGAAATATTGTTTATGCAAATGGAATCTAAACGACTTAAATTAAACTATTTCACGAACATAGAACATCATTATTGCTGCCATCACTCGACGTCTGTTTATTGGTTCTGGCAATTTTTGGTTGGGTCCACAGCAAAGCAAAACGGCTGAGATGTTTCATTATTGGTTCCAAGGTTTTGTAGTATTTATTAATTCCAACAACCTGTCCTCTGAGTTCTAATCCTGTCAAGATCAAATTTTGCTTTCCATTCTTTCTGGGTTGATTAAAAAGTACTTACCCAGGGTATTGGATTAGCAGAATTGTTACAGGGTCAGGTGAGATACCTTGCAGTATCACTTCTTGCCATTTGAATAATCATAGTAACACCTGCAATGATACTGGGGCCAGGCTGTATCAGCCCAATGAGGTAGACTTTATTCTCTTGGATAGACATCACTGGCATGGAGAGAAGAGATTTGTTTATATGGACAGCTGCCAGTCTTCCTAAAAGAGATCTTACCCAGGCCTGTGCATACAAGTACAGAGCCATGATCTACCTAGACTGCTGAAGATCCTAATACACACTGGTTGGGTTTGCAGTGCAGAGAATGGTCATTTTATTTTTGGTGTGCAGACATGGCTCTTTGATTAAAAAGTCTACTTTTGCAACTGTGTGGTTTCAAGTTCATTCTCACCATGTGGCACCTTTGGTAAATACTTTCTACCAGGGTCTCAGGTCAACAAAAGCCCCATGAGTGATATTTGGTCAACAGAGACTGGAACCCTAACAGAGGGACTTTTTCTGTTCATGTGCTGTGGACTGTGTCTATTGCTGGTATTTGAACCAGGTTTTCCAATTAAGGACACCTTACTCCTAACAGTTTTAGGGACCCTGAAAAAAAAAAGGAAAGTCATGAGCGCTGTTCCTCCTTTGACATTTCAAAAGTGAGGAATGACATCTAGATATCAGTGCATGGCTTAATGGTTTGAGTTTTGGGTTCATAGTCGTACGGTTGTGAGTTTGATTGTTGGCAGCACATTTATGTCCTTGAGCAAGATGCCTTAGTTCACCTGGCACCAGGACCAGCCTGGTCACGTTGTGTGTAATGCTGAATCTCCTTGAAAACAATGTCAAGGGTACAGGGTACACATGTCTGTGGAGTGCTAAGTCACTTGCATGCTAACTTCACCAGCAGACTGTTCCATTGACAGGATCAACTAGAATCCTCATCATAGTAACCAACTGAGTGCCAGTTAAATTCTATGAGTTGTTCAAGCGTAGTTGATCCAGCTTCTTGAGCTTTAGGTTCAAATCCCTCTGCAGCCAACTTTACCTTTCATCTTCTGGAATAAAAAAAGTACCGATAGAAACTGCTGGAATTATTAAATAATTATTTTGCGATGATTTGCAGTGTTTGTCCTGGTCAGGGGTGGACTGAGCCATCGGTCAATCAGGCACTACTTGAGGGCCTGGAGCTCTGAGGGGCCCACACCCTGCATGTTAACTCTGCTAAAACATACATTCAAAGGGGTCCGGTAAACAGTTATGCCCAAGGGCCCTTAATACACTCAGTCTGCCCCTGGTCCTGGCTCTTCGCATTCTGAGTCAAATCATACTTTTCTCTAGATGAATGGTAGACTTAGTCCATTGCCCAGTATAGCACCATCAATGTGACCATCACCACTTTGAGTACGTCTGGCAGATTCCACTCTGTTGCAAGTAATTCAGGCCCAGTCTGCTATTTGAGGATGCCATATGCTGTTCCTTCCTCTGTCTTAGAGGACTTATAAAGAGTCATGAGCCATCCATTCCCTCTTGAGGAATGGGGAGGTCTGTCATGAGCCCTAGGATTCATAAAGGTTGGAGCTCAGTCTAGTTTCCATGTTGAATAAGTAACTGGGATTACAACATTCCCTTTTGAAAGGGACACAGGTCTGTTGCCAGGTTAACTTCCCAGTTAATTGCTGGAGTTTGTTTATAGCTGAGTTGACTGGAGCAATGTGAAATGAGGTTATTTGCTCAAGAACACAACACGTCACCCGGTCCAAGAATTGAAATCACGACCTTATGATCATGAATGTGACACCTTAATCATTAGGCTATACACATGCAACTGGCTCTCCTCTACAGAATTGTTAGCACACGAGACAAAATGTTTAGTGGCTTTTCCTCTGTCATTTATGAAGTTCAACACCTGCCAAAGTCAACTTTACTTTTCGTCCTTTCAGGTTCACTAAAATAAGTACCAGTATGCACTGGGGTCAATGTAATTGACTTACTCCCTTCCCTTATACTTGTCAGTCTTGTGCCAAAATTTGAGACCAATAAGAGCTATACATTCTCTCTTAGATTACTTGTGGTCAGCCTTGCATGCAATTCTTCTTTACACATCCAGCAAACCCTATTAAACTTATTTCTCTCCAGCTTTCATTGTCATACAAGCATGTCTCGTTATCATACATGCATCATGCTCTTTACGCATGTTTCACATGGGAATAATTAGTCAACATGGAGAAACAAAGTTAAAATAAGATTAATTGGTGAATCTAATTTATTACTGTTCCTTGAACATGACAACATCCTACGTCATTATGTTTCAAACCAGCTCATTATTTTTAAATTGCTCAGAGAAAAATCTTTATTTTTTATTTTATTCCATTCATCGAAGTTAGTTGACATGAAACATTACTTGGGGATCAATTAAGTAAATATGTTCATAAGTAATAAAAAATAAAATATTTCCGATTATTATTTTTTTTTTTTCTCTTCTATATTCAATTTTTCAGTTGTAGTTTTTATGTTAATCCTTAAAGCTAATGGGTAAATATAATATTAGATCTTGGCTCTGATGCCTCTTATCAATAGATTTTCACAGCTTTCTTTTCAAGTTATGTTTTTTTTTAAATAAACGGATTTTAAAAGCCATGGGGTTTCAGTGTAATAAACATTCATCTTTCAAAAATTGCCAAAACAATTCAGTCGATTATTTGTTCCCCTTTTTATGTTTACATAAACGCCATTTGTTATCCAAATACAAAGACTATCAAAAAGAAGGGTGTCATTTTATGAAAACACCAACAAAGATATATTTTACAAACCGTCTGTTTTTATAGATTGCTACCTAATTACTCCAGTCACATAAATGTGGCAGTGTTTTAAATTAATGGGTAATGGATTGGCAGTATCATTCTTTGCATATTTGTATATAGCCTTGTATAGTCTGAGTTCAAATTCAACTTGGGTTAGCTTATCCTTTTACCTTTCTGGTGCCAGTAAAATAAATACCAGTTGAATACTGAAGTTGATTTCTCAATTATACCCAACCCCTGAGACTTGTGGCCTATGTAAGAAATTTAATATTTGATCTTTACCAGCGTCGCCTTACTGGCACATTAGAAAATCATTTGAGCGAGGTCGTTGCCAGTGCCGCTGGACTGGCTCCTGTGCAGGTGGCACGTAAAAAACACCATTTTAAGCATGGCCGTTGTCAGTACCGCGTGACTGGCCCTCGTGCCAGTGGTATGTAAAAGCATCCACTACACTCTCAGAGTGGTTGGCATTAGGAAGGGCATCCAGCTGTAGAAACTCTGCCAGATCAGATTGGAGCCTGGTGCAGCCATCCAGTTCACCAGTCCTCAGTCAAATCGTCCAACCCATGCTAGCATGGAAAGCAGACGTTAAATGATGATGATGATGATGATGATGATGATGATGATGATGATGATCTTCCTGGCATTGGACTCACAGAATTGTTAGTCAGACTGAAACCTGACCCAGTGTGTTTACACCTTTCTGTCTACAAAATATAGTGGATGGCTTTCTTATGGGTTCAAATACACCTCAAGCATATTTGAATGAGTTTGTATTTATACACAACACTGCTTAGTAACACATCAGTGCTTAGTGATGTCACCCCATAAATACTTTTTGTATTTAACCATGGTCCTTTACATTTTAAATCTTGCTAGTAAATACTAGGATCAATAAAATATGACCCACTCCAAAAGGTGTAACCTTGTATTGATATTAAATCATTAATTAAACTATTGAGCATGCAATTTGTTATCTTCCCATTGAAACCGTCAGACTTTGTAATTTGTCCCAGAATTGCTGGGATTATTTAAAGAGTTATTTTGTTGCTATTTTTTTGTTACTTTGGAATAGTGTCTATGACCTGTACCGGCCCTTCTAGACTGATGAAATTGATGCCATTAGTGTTTTCCTTAAGCATTTATAAGTTAATAACTTCTGGGAAAGATATGTTCTGAAAGAGGAAATTCCAGAGCCAATGTTCTATGAAGGAAATATTGGACATAATGATTAGTGTAGGGCCTGAGGAGTTAAACACAACATTGTAGTACATCATTAGATAGATTTTTATTAGATTTTGTGTAGGAGCTACGTTCTATTTTTCTTAACATTTATGAAAAAATCAACAGATTTTTACTTTCATGCTAAATGTGTGCATCTTTTCTGTTCTTCCACTTCATCATCATCATCATCATCACCACCATCATCATCATCATCATCATCATCATCATCATCATCATTATCATAATTATGTCTGCTTTTCCATATTTTAATGGGTCACATGAAATTCATTGAAGCAAATTTTCTGTGGCTGGACAATCTTCTGACCATCAAGCCTCACTACTTACTTATAAGCAAGGTAATATTTCCCTATCAAAACAAACACACACACACACACACACACACACACACACACACACACACACACACAAAGATAATCTTCCGCTTTTCCTGTATCAAATTCACTCACAAACTTTTAGTTGGCCCAGTACTGAACTCATAACTGTCAAGTCATTGTCGTTTAGCATCCGCTTTCCATGCTGGCATGGGTTGGACGGTTTGACTGAGGGCTGACAAGCCAGGAGACTGCACCAGGCTCCAATCCGATCTGACAATGTTTCTACAGCTGGATGCCCTTCCTAATGCCAACCACTCCGAGAATGTAGTGGGTGCTTTTTACATGCCACCAGCATGAAGGTCAGTCAGGTGGTAGTGGCATCAGTTGCGCTTGAATGGTGCTTTTTACATGCCACCAGCATGGGAGCCAGTCAGGCGGCACTAGCAACGACCATGCTCAATTGGTGCTTTTTATGTGCCACCGGAACAGGAGCCAGTCAGGTGGCACTGGCATCGACCTCACTTGAATGGTGCTTTGTATGTGCCACTAGCACAGGTGTCAATTGGGCAATACTGTCATCGGCATGACAACGACTTCACTTACCTCAGCAAGTCTTTGCAAGCGCAGTTTATTGCCCAATGATTGAAGTGTCCTCTTAAATGGACTGGTTATGCTGCACTCGCATAGGACACGGTTAGGGACTCACTTGGCTTGCTAGGTCTTCTCAAGCACAGCATATCTCCAAAGGTTTTAGTGAATTTCTTAAACTGCCAAGCCTGTATTTGTCTGTCTTCCTTTAGTAAATGATATTGATTTTACCTGTCACAGCATCTTCAATCTTTCATCTTTTACATGCTTCAGTCATTGGACTGCAGCCATCCTGAAGTACCACCTTAAAGACTCTAGCCAAACAAAGTGATCCCAGCACATGTTTTTAAACTCTTATTCTAAGCTAAGTACTTAGTCTTGTGATCTCTATTTATGACCCTGCTAAGTTACAGGGACATAAACAAACCAACCCCAGTTGTCAAGCAGTGATGGCAGACAAACACACACACACATATGTATATATGATGAGCTTCCACACAGTTTCAGTCTGCTGAATTTTCTCATAAGCCCTTGGTTGGTCCTCAGGTATTGTAGAAGACACTTTGCCTTGATTGCCATTTTGGGGATTTGAACCCCAAACCAGTCAGTTGCAAAGCAAGTAATATTAAAGTGTAAATTAGATTTTATGTCATCACAGCATAAATATATGAATAAGTTTGCTTTTTTTTTTTCTGTTTTTATAATTGCCATTGTAGGAATGACAGTGTTTATGACATTTGCAGACTGTCACAGACAGAGAAATATAAGATGTCATTAATATTGTTTTGTTACTTTTTTATATCCTAATTTATGAACATCATCATCATCATCATCCTCATCCTCATCCTCATCATCATTATCATCATCATCATCATCATCATCATCATTTAACAAGTTTTCTGTGCTGACATGGGTCGGACTGTTCAACTGAAGCTGGTGAGCCAGAGGATTATTCCTGTCTTCATTATCTGTTTTGGCATGGTTTCTACAGCTGGATGCCTTTTCTAACACCAACCATTTTACAGAGTGTACTGGGTGCTTTTTATGTGGCCCTTCCACTAGTGAGGTCATGAAGTAACTTGTAAGACAAGGCCCTGTAACAAAGCGGGTGTGTAGTATTTAGGGAGATGGCTTTATGCCAGTTGATGAGAGGTTAAAGTACGATACAGGTACAGTATTAGGTACCTTGCTACAGGTGAGATATATGGCTACTCTTGTAGGAAAAAAAAAAGGATGATGGAATATTCTCAAGCTACATTATGGAGGAGTGAAGGGAGACTTTGGGACCCGAAGCAAATGGGGAAGAGTGACATTGGGGACCGGAAGCTAGGGGAATTGACATCATGTCAAGAAGCAGGGCATTTGAATAGCACCTTTCTTCATGGGAATAGATGTGTATAAGTGATCTTAGGAGGGAGAGCAGTTTCTGGCCAGAGATTGGGGTAGTGTACACATATGGGTACAATTGAATTCTGCTGGTTCTTGTGATGCAAAGCTGGATAATCTGCTTAGATTTCACCTCAGAGTAAGATCATCCTTATTTTTGGCTTTTCCTTCTACAGGAAGGTGACTGTAACTGAAGAGGTATAGATGGTAAGTTCACAGGAGTGTGAGAGGTGAGTGGAAGATGGATAGAGATGGGATTGAGAGAAATACAGTGTGTAATGAACATGGGTGGAAACATGACCGGTTACTGGTCTCTTCCAAGCCTATCATTGGGTCACTGGATTTATGGTGGCGAGGGTGACAAAGGGGTGTCTGGAAACTGGTTGTTTTTATGGAAAGAGCATGAATTTGGTAGATAGAAAATGCAGAAAGCCTGTTTTTACCCTTTTATTTGTTTCAGTCATGCACCACCTCGAAGAATTTTACTCCAACGAATTGGCCCCAAGACCTATTTCTTTTTAAGCCAGGTGCTTATTCTATTAGTCTCTTTTGCTGAACCACTAAGTCACATGGATGTAAACACACTAACTCCAGTCGTCAATTGGTAGTAAGGTGACAAAAACAGGTGCCAAAACATATACACACAGACACCTAGATACTGCAGGCTTCTTTTAGTTTCCGTCTACCAAATTCACACACAAGGTTTTTGTCAGCCTGAGGCTATTGTAGAATACACTTGCTCAAGGTGCCATGCAGTGGAACTGAACCCAAAACCATGTGGTTGTGAAGCAAACTTCTTACCAGATAGTCTTGCCTGCACCTGTTTGATATTCCATGTTTGTCACCATTTAAGCTACATGGTGATGATATTAACACACCTTAATGGCGGCATTATGATTGTTCATTTGCACTTTGAAAGACCTCTGAGAATTCCCAAGCTATTGGTCAGCTCAAGGTTAAGGCAGAAGACCGCTATGGTGTCATGGCATGCTGTGGTATTGAACCTGGAACCATGTAGTCTCAAAGTCAACTTTTTAACCACACAACCACAACTGCATCATTCTATAACTTGTTCTCTATAGATTGCAAAAGATAGTTAAGACACATCAAACGTAAAATGATCCCAATTTTTAGGTCTTCGTCTGTTTAATAACTTAATAGGCCTAAATTTTACTAGAAATTAATTTATAGATTGACCATTTCCATTTTCAAAGGAAAAAGAAGAGAGAGATGGTGCTTCCATCTTCTCAGAACTCTGCCACAAATTAACCATCTGATAATATTCCTTCATTTCTCTGAACTCTTTGATGCGGAATATTAAATTGACTCTCTGCTGTATTTCATCTGAGTGCTTCTGAAAGCCATATTTCTATTGAAAGTAAAAGTTTCAAGAATTAAACCTGAGTTTCTCTGCTTCTAATAATTTCGGCAAATGATATCTGATCTACTTCTGGCACTTATTTAAATTTTCTTTACTTGTCCTTTAGTATATCATTGCATTGTCTTTGTTTTATATGTCATCCAAGTCAGATATATTTCCTTTGAGATAATTCAATACTTCTAGTATGTAAGCCATTTAATGAGCATATTAATTATTTGCTTTATTAATCTATGTAAATTAATGCCTTTGCAGTGAAATGAAATGATGGAGACTAGTACCTTACCCAAAGTCACCAATATGAAGCGAGACAAATTCATGACTAAACTAACACGCCAAAGACTCAGCTTTTGCAATTATTACGAAATAAATGCTAACATATTTAATAAGAGAGGAGTATAGTAATGTTCATTAATCAATATTCACCTGTATCGTGAAGAGTTAAAACAGTGCTGAACAGAGTTTTACCCATTACCTCCCATAATTCTATTAACTGGAATTTTTTTTATGAAACTTTGATTTCTAGCATAAAACAGCCTTAGAAACATGCTGGAATGATCAAAATAACATTTCAAAATAACATTCTAAATAGAAATAAGCGAGATATTGGGTGAAAAATTAGCAAACCTCATTTGAATATCAAAGAAATATACCTAGCAGATATAGCAAAAAGGTTAGATATGTGTAAATATTGACAGATAATTACGAAATTTGTAATTTTTAAGTGATCTCATATGAGATCACTGGTAGGTAATGGGTTAAAACTAAAGGCAAGGGAGACAAATCAAATGAATAACAAAAAGAGAACATTTAAAGCAACTTCTTCAAGCATGATTAATATCTGACAAAACAATCATGGGAAGAGAATAAGTCAAATATGGTCCTTTCATGTGCAATATGGTAATTTAAGAGATAGAACCAAAAAAATGAACATCAGAAACATTAATCATTTTATATAAGCAATGTGCTAATATTTGTATGGTCATGTAATATGAGGTGAGGGAATAAACATCATTTAACATCTACCGTTATGTATTATCCTTTCAAGTACTTCCAGTGATTTATTTTCAGACATGTATTCCATTATTTCACACTTGTTCTCTACTTCACTATTTCCTTTACATCCAGACACACCAAGAGACAGGAGTACCAGCTTTCAAAGCTTTAGCTGATTATATCAATACCATTTATTAGACTGGTTCTTGTGCCTTGTTTCTTTTACAATACTTTCTGTGAAGTGCATATTGGCACAAAAGATAATAGCCCAGTTGTAGTTGAAATCCTGTTTGATTGCAGTGATTTTCACTTCATACTGATATAACTGGCATCAGTTGGTTATGACGATAAGGGTTCTAGATGATCTGATCAACGGAAGATGCTTGCTTGAAGGATTAATATGTGCAAGTGGCTGAACACTCCACAGACACATGCACCCTTAACATAGTTCTCAGAGAGGTTCAGCATGACATAGGATCTGACAAGGCTGGTACAACTCATTTTTGCCAGCTGAGTAGATTGGAGCAATAAAGTGAAATAAAGTGATTTGCTCAAGGACACAAGGCACCACCTGGAATCGAACTCATGACCTTATGATTGTGAGCCAAATATCTTAACCCCGTCACTTACTCTCATATAAAGACAGATACATGTATATACACACACAGATTGATTTTTTTGTATACAGTAATCCCTCAACTGTCGCTGGTGTTACATTCAAAACCCCACCCCCCACAGTAGGTGAAAATTTGCGAAGTAGAAACAGGACTGCACTGCATATTTTTGTTATTATTTTTATAATTTGTATATATTTTTTTATCATAAATGCAAAACAACACCATGGAGTAATCAACATAAGTTTAAATAATAAACCGTGATAGATGAACCGCATTAGGTGAACCACGATAGGTGAACTGTGATATGGTGAACCGTGATATTGTTCAGTCCAAATCTATGGTAGAAGTGATTTGTCATAAGCGCCACCTGGTAAACTAAAACCTGGAACCTTGTGCTTACAAAGTGACATTAGCTAATAGCAATGCTTGTATCATCCTACAGCAATCCCAGCGTTCTGAAATTTATCATTCCCAATGTTTCTATCACATGATAAACATAGAATGCAGACATTGCTGTTAATTAAGTCATTCACTTTTTGAGCTCATAATTCCAATTGTAGCCCACCAGGTGGTGCTTCAACGAATCTCTTTTACCATAACTCTGAATTGATTAATGCCTCGTAAATGAATTTGGTATAGAAACTGTGGGAGCTCTCTCTCTCTCTTTCTCTGATGTGCATGTGTAGGTGTGTGTATGTATGTGCATGTGTGGGTGTGTGATCATCATCATCATCCTTCAGTGTCCATATTTCATGCTGGTGTTGGTTGAAAAAGCTTGACAGGATCCAGCAGGTGAGAGGACTGTGCCAAACTTCATCGTTTCTTTTGATATGGCTTCTATAGCTGGATGCACTTCCTGATGCCAACCACTTTACAGAGTGTATGTATATATCTTTGTGTAATTTTTTTTTATATCAATGAAAACCAGTACATTCAAGCAAGTTTATGGCACGCTTGCGAAGAAGTCCCATCAAGCCAAGCAAAATCATAGTCATGACAGATAGCGGTGTCACGTAAATGGTACCCATACCAGTGGCATGTAAAAGCATCCATTACACTCTCAGAGTGGTTGGCGTTAGGAAGGGCATCCAGCCATAGAAAACCATGCCAAATCAGAGTGAATTCTGGCATAGCCTTCCAGTGTGCCAGCCCAGTCAAACTGTCCAACCCATGCCAGCATGGACAACAGACGTTAAATGATGATGATGAACAGAGTTACCTTCCATTATACCAATATCCACTTTGCAGAATGTATTTTAAGAGAAAAGTACCATAAGAACCACACTAACAACTAGTGTTGATATGATCTGCTGAAATTGTTAAAGGTGGTACTTTAGTATTGCTACAATCCAGTGACAAGTACAATAAAATGTAGAAAACAAGATAATTAAAAAACATAAAGGAAAACACAAATAAAACAGTGAAACCTTGAGTATTACAAGAGTATCAGAGAAATAATGATGTTCAACCCTTTAGCATTTAAACTAGCAATATCGAGCTTGGAATATTTTACCTGTTTTATGCTTATGTTCAAACTGACCAGAACTGACTTCTTACACCTAGCCTGCAATGTGATTCCTACTATAAACAACCACATCTTCTAAATCGAGAAGCTACAAGATGAGTTTTAAAAAGTGTAAATAAATAAACTTTACATTCGACAAAGTATTATGAATGCCAAACGGTTCAGTAATCTCAGTAGTTTTTGATGTGTCTGGATGTAAAGGAAATAGTGAAGTAGAGAACAAGTGTGAAATAATGGAATACATGTCTGAAAATAAATCACTGGAAGTACTTGAAAGGATAATACATAACGGTAGATGTTAAATGATGTTTATTCCCTCACCTCATATTACATGACCATACAAATATTAGCACATTGCTTATATAAAATGATTAATGTTTCTGATGTTCATTTTTCGCTCTATCCCTTAAATTACCATACTTTACATGAAAGGACCATATTTGACTTATTCTCTTCCCATGATTGTTTTGTCAGATATTAATCACATCAGTAGAGATTGTTGTTACTGCTCTAAAACCCCATTATTCTGCCATTAGCAAAATAAATTATTGTTGTTTAATTTTCACGAGTTTTCCTAAAAATATCTAGCTTGTATTGTTTGATAGTTATGATCCAAATTCAGTTTTGTTATTATTTTGCAAAATGTATTTTTAAAGAAAAAAAACTATCAGTTACAAATGCTAAAAGTACATAAAATATATTCTTATATAGATAAATGATGTATTTTTGATTCCAGTCTGCCTGGATCTACTTTTATAAAAGTTTTTGAGTTTTTTTTTTTTCTTTTTACTTACTGATAATGATGATATGTGTACGTATATATGTAGAGTATGAATGAAAAATTCTCATCTAATGACATGATGTAGGTATGTACTATAAGTGCTTAGTTTAGTTTACCACTAAAACTCCAACTGAAAAAGAGGTGGTGTTGAAGTTGCCTATGAAATATGGCTAGAAGTGGTTCATCATTGAGTGGGTAGCTATATTCTAGAAATAGAGACTGAACAAGCAAAATATGTGGTCTCACTTCAGAGCATTTAATTTCTAATTAAAGTATTTAATTTACACATAGGACAGAGTAGTTATAACAAATATGGAATTATGAAGTAATGTGTAAGTATGTATGTGTGTGTGTGTGTGTGTGTGTTTAAGTCACAATATATGGATTCAAATAATCCAGTAGTACTCATAAAAAAAAGTTCCTTAATGTATCATTCTACAAAACATATAGAATATATAGTAATGATGAAGGCAGCTGTGTAAAGAAGTGCCAGTCTCTAACTGTGGAGGGAGCCTGTGGTAGCAATAGACCCAGGAAGACATGGGACAAGGTGGTGAAGCATGATCTTTGAACTTTGGGCCTCACAGAGGCAATGACTAATGACCGAGACCTTTGGTAATATGCTGTGCTTGAGAAGACCCATCAAGCCAAGTAAAATCATAGTTTTGGTTGATGCTGGTGTCACATTACTGGCACCTGTGCCAGTGGCATGTGAAAAGCTCCTTTCAAGCATTGGGCCTCACAGAGGCAAAGTGGCTGAGCTCCTTTCCAGTGTTTGGCCTCACGGAGGCAATGACGGAAACCTTTGGCATTACATCATGCTTGAAAAAAAGACCCATCAAGCCAAGTAAAGTCACACTCATAGGAGGTACCAGTGTCACATAAATAGCACCTATGCCAGTGGCACATAAAAACACCCATTACACTCCCGGAGTGGTTGGCATTAGGAAGGGCATCCAGCCATAGAAACCATGCCAAACCTGACTGAAGTCTTGGTGCAGCCTTTCAGCTTACCAGCCCTGGTCAAACCATCCAACCCATGCCAGCATGGACAACAGACTTTAAATGATGATGATGATGATGATGATGATGATGATGATACTAGAGAAAAGGCTAAGGAGTATGTATATAGTATATGACATAGTTAAATATTTCTCTATTATTTATGACAATATATCTATATATATACCCACACATATCATTTTTTTTTCAAGTCGCTCATGTCTGTAAGTGTTTAAATGCCATAAAAAGTTCATATTCTTTTCTACTCTAGGCAC
The DNA here is from genome assembly GCF_046866305.1 of Octopus bimaculoides. NCBI lineage: Eukaryota > Metazoa > Mollusca > Cephalopoda > Octopoda > Octopodidae > Octopus > Octopus bimaculoides. The sequence continues at coordinate 192,035,812 of NC_142928.1, forward strand.
AAGGCCAGAAATTTTGGGGGAGGGGTCTAGTCAATTAGCTTGACCCCAGTACACAAATGGTACTTAATTTATCAATCCCGAAAGGATGAAAGACAAAGTTGACTTTGGTGGAATTTGAACTCAGAACGTAAAGACAGACGAAATACCACTAAGTATTTCGCCTGGAGTGCAAATGTTTCTGCCAGCTCGCCACTTTAAAGAGTTCATATTTAATCCTCAAAGATGTAATGCTCATTTATTCACATCAATTTTTGAATTCATCATGCATTATCTTGTAGCTTTGAGATTTCAATGATGTGATTGTTTATTTTTAGAATGACGTTATAGGATAGGTGTGAGAGGCTGAATCTGGCTGGTTTGAATATAAAACTGTTTGATTATTTAGGCCACACATGGCTGGTTTGAGTTCCAAAGAGTTAAGTAGTAGTTTTATGTCAGAATCTATTCCAAACACTGAGTTAATAAACCAATTAATGATTAAATTATTTTACTGAATCCCTCCAAATTCTTCATTATTTTCAAGATTAATTAAAGCTTAAAATAATGTACTTTGTTACAAATATAATCATTGACAGGTTAAAGAGAAAAAATTTTAACCATTTTTATTGTTGTTGCAGCATTGATTAACCTCAGCTATTCAACTAGTTTAGCAGGCCTATGTTCAAAAGTATTCCAGCCATGACCATCCCATCTTTTACTTAGAAACAATGCATTCAGGACCTTATTGTTGAATGTCTTTTATTTTTTAAGATAGTGTGATCTGTGGGAGATTTGGTTACTATTTCTCACAGGTCAAATAACTGCCTATTGTCTCTCTTGGAACTGTTGTTAAGGTTATTAAGTGATGAAAAACAATAGATAGAAAGATTAAAGGGTTTATCAGTAGATTAAAATTATATGATCTGTTGTGATTAAGAAGTTTGCTTTTGAACCACATCAGTGTTTTGGGTTCAGTCCCACTGCATGGCACCTTGGGTAAGTGTCTTCTACTATATATAGCCCTGAGATGACCAAATCCTTGCAAGTGGATTTGGTAGATGGAGTCTATTGTATGAGTAAGTGTGTGTGTGTGTGTGTGTGTGTGTCTCCTTGCCTTGACATCCCGAGGTAGTTGTAAATGAATGTCTCTGTCATATAAGCAGTGTCATTTATTTCTGATATTTTGCAAAAGGCATGTCTAGTTATGGGGAAATATTGCTTTGCTTGGAAACTGGTGAGTGTTGGCAATAGGAAGAGCATTTGATGGTAGAAAATCTTCCTCCATAAACATCATCCAAACATACAAGCATGGAAAAGTGGATGGTAAAAATGATAAAATACTCTCTTTCTCTCTCTCTGTACTTTGAAATTGTTTAACCTTCCTGGACCATTCTACACTCCAAGTGGCTTTCTGTCTGTTTGTCTGCCTCTCTCTCTCTTTCCCTCCCTCTCTCTTTCCCACCCTCTCTCTCACCTTCTTCTCCTTCTCTGTTCTACTTACATTGCCAAAAATCTCCTTGATAGTAAGAAGGATACCCATGTCCTCAGTCATATTCTAATCTCTTGGTTCTGCTCCCTCTCTCATCTACATGTGCCTTGCCTTGCAAGCTCATGGGTGCTGGTTCCATGTAAAAAGCACCTATGCTGGTGTCACATAAAAAAGGCACCCGTGCCAGTGCCACTTGAAGAGTACCAATGCAAGCACCACATAAAAAAAAGCACTCGTGCCAGTATCATAGAGGAGGCGCCTGTGCTGGTGCCACGTAAAAGCACCCTGTATACTCTGTGAAGCGGTTGGCATTAGGAAGAGCATCCAGCTGTGGAAACCAAACCACAGCAGACAAATAGAACCTGGTGCAGCTCCTGGCCTTGCAAGCTCTTGTCAATCATCCAACCGATGCCAGCATGGAAAATGGACATTAAATGATGATGACAATGATGATGATGATGATGATGATGATGATGATGATGATGATGATGATGATGATGATGATGATGATGATGATGATGATGATGATGATGATGATGATGATGATGATGATGATGATGATGATGACGATAATATATCATACAGAAATATGTTAACTGCATTCATATTTAGTTTTCTTCATTAAACAGTATTTTTACCAAACAAAAAAACTGTTTTGGAATATATCAATTCCTGAAGAAGATATTCTAGATGCTGGAATGATTTACATTTTCTGTCATAATGAAATGCTGCTTTGAGTAAATATAGACATTCTGTTTGCTGTGATTATTGGTTCTTTAAACTATCTCTGTATTAAAACTCCTTAAAAACTTTTTGATGTTTAATAGTTTTCTTCAGACAAGATGAAAATAATTTGAGCTGTAAACGATTTGCAATTTGTCACAGCTGCTAGTAAATAAACATTGTGAACTTGTATAAAGAATAATGCATTGCGAGGCCATACATTAATATCATCACTGCAGACATAACAGAGAATATTTGTAGGAAGATTGATAAAATGAAACCATAGTAAGGATATTTTTCATATTTGTTTTCTTCATGAAGGAAGAAAAAGAATATGGATAGTTGTGAATGAAATATATATGAAATTCTTTTTCTTTTTTTTCTTTTACTTGTTTCAGTCATTAGACTGTGGCCATGATGGGGCACCACCTTGGAGGATTTTGAGATTGTAGCTGTGGCCTGTGCCACTGTTCCATAACTGGCACATTTAAGAGTACCCTTCAATCGTTGGGCAATATGCTGTGTTTGAGAAGACCTGTTGTATCAAGTGAAGTTGTTGTCATGGCTGATGCCAGTACTGCCTAACTGGCACTCGTGCCAGTGGCATGTAATAAGCACGTTTGAGTGTAGTCGATGCCAGTGTCACCAGACTGGCTCCCATGCTGGTGGCATGTAAAAAGCTTCATTCAAACATGGTCGATGCCAGTGCCACCTGACTGGCTCCTATGCCAGTGGAATGTAAAAAACACCATACAAATATGGTCAATGCCAGTGCAACCAGACTGGCTCCCATGTTGGTGGAACATAAAAAGCACCATTCAAGTGTGGTCGATTCCAGTGCCACCTGACTGGATCTCATGCCAGTGGCACATAAAAAGCACCGTTCAAGCATGGTAGATGCCAGTGCTGCCAGACTGGCTCCCATTCTGTTGGCACGTAAAAAGCACCATTCAAGCATGGTCGATGCCAGTGTGACTGACCCCCGTGCTGGTGGCATGTAAAAAAACAGCCAGTACTCTTTCAGAGTGGTTGGCGTTAGGAAGGGCATCCAGCTGTAGAAACATTCCCAGATCGGATTGGAGCTTGGTGTAGCCTCCTGGCTTACCAGCTCTCAGTCAAATTGTCCAGCCCATGCCAGCATGGACAACGGACGTTAAATGACAACGATGATGATAATGATGATGATGATGATGAAGCGTGGTACTTAGTCTATCGGTCTCTTCTGTGGAACTACTAAGTTACGGGGATGTAAACACATCAATACCAATTGTCAAGTGGTAGTGGTGGGGGTAGGACAAACACAGACACACACACGCAAATATATACATATATATACACAAAAACGTACACACACACACACACACAAACACACACACACACACACACACATATATATATATATATATATATATATATATATATATATATATGATGGGCTTCTTTCAGTCTCCATCTACCAAATCCATTGACAAGGCTTTGGTCAGCCTGATGCCAACACTTGCCCAAAATCTAGTTGGAAGTTCAAATCACTGAAACTATCATTTAATTTAAGAACATACCTTCCTGACACTCTGGTTAGCTTATGGCTTGTTGAGCCATTTTATGTCAGTGGTTTAAGGATTCGTCATTCAAGGTAACTTTCATAGCAGTGACAGAGAGGAAAGTATCTATCTCTTACCTGTTTCAGTCAATAGGCTATGACGGGGGCACCACCTTGAAGAATTTTAGTTGAATGAATCACCCCAGTACCTATACTATTTGTCTCTGTTGCTGAACCACTAGGTTATGGGGACATAAACACATAACGAGTTGTCAAGCCATGATGGGGGACAAATACCTGTTGTTGTTTCTAGCATGTCTGAGATGACATTTGCGTACCCCCACCCCACCTATTTCTTTCCCCAATTTACTCACATTCCTATGCTTTCCATCCAGGAGATTTGCATGTCACCCAAAAGCAGGTAGCCGATGAGTGGCCAAGGTGAGGGAAACGGGCATTCGGTATTTCTTTCAGAAAAATGAAATTTTCAAAAATAAATTATATTTACCACATTCGTAATCTCTATATTTTTCCATCTGCATAAAAAACAAAATTCGAAAAACAGTTAAGTATTAGGAAATTTTGGCAGGGAGTGGGGAAATTATAATTTTGTAAACAAGATTTCTGGCCCAAATCATATTAACCCCTTTTTATTCCATAGTTTGTGATCCTTCTTAAGAACATAAATCACTTTCATGCAAATTGTACCCCACCCCACTTCACTTCTGGACAAACAATAACATCCATTATGCCAGTAATCCACTCCACTATATATCAGCTAACAGAATGCATTACACTTATCAAGATAGCCAAATCATTCACAGTTTACCGCTGCTTCTCATAATAACGGTATACAAATTGGCATATGCATTTACCCACATCTTTTCATTCGTTACTAAAAAATCAAATCATACAATGCACAACTTCAAATTGCTGTCTTCCATCTTGTATATTCCTTAATCGTTCGCTCTTTTCAGCCATGCTACCAAAACAAAGACATTCTCATTTATCTCTGCAAACAAGGGCCACAAAGAAAACTGCCTCTATTCGTGTTCAAGAAAACTCACTTCAGTGATGCCCAAATTTGTAATATTTGAAAACGATCACTGATGGCGGAAGTTCTGTGCTAAACTATACTTATTGTCTGGGATGAATGCACGATGGCACACTGTGGTGCACTAGAAGCCCAAGATAGGTCACTAAGGTATATTAGAGACAGTACTGCCATTATGGGGTGGGGGCTTAACTGTTGTCCTCAGTCAAATATTACCAGTCATACCATGGGGTATGTGAGCTGATGGCATCTATGTGTGTCTGAAGTTTTCACCTCTGTAGAGGTTTGTTCACCAGCTTTCATTAAGCAACAATATGTGAGCTCATCTCTACAACAACCCCCTAGCTGAGGAATTCTTTCATCAACTTCTACTAATTGGAAATGACACCTTACCATTGAATAACACCCTGCAACAACATGTACTGCAATGTGGGCACATGGTGTCTACATTGGTCGAGCTTGAAGAAAAGGTATTTCTCACATTGCAATCGGCAGACGAGGAGTGAGAAGCAAACCACCTTGAAAACTTTTTAGTCAAATGAATCAATACCAGTAGTCAAGTGGTGGAATGAACAAACACAGACACAAAGACACTCACGCACACACACATACATATATGTATATGATGGGCTTCTTTCAGTTTCCGTCTACCAAATCCACTCACAAGGCTTTGATCAGTCTGAGACTATAGTAGAAGAAACTTGCCCAAGGTGCAATGGAGTGAGACTGAACCTGGAACCATGTGGTTGGGAAGCAGGCTTTTTTACCACTCAGCCACACCTACGAAATACATTCCTCGTTTTTCATTTAACATCATCAATTTACAGTATAAAACCTTAATTTTATCAGTGTATTCAGACTTTTGGCTATGACTGCAAAATTTAGCAATAAAGAAGTTTTTAAAAAAGCCGGTACCTCCTCTATTCAAACAGTATTCTTCCCAACATTACTAGTTCAAGAGTTATTTTACAAATGCTTCTCTTACTTCTTCAGATAAACTTTCATTATATAAAACGCATTTTGATGAATAAATTTAGTTTCCACAACATTTTCCTGAAATAAGACAAAATGAAACAAGACATTAATAAGACACCATAGTCAATAAGAAGAAGAACTTGCTTTACAGAACTGACTTATTTAAATATTATTTGAATATGTCAAACTGAAGTAGCAACATGATGTCTTGTCAGATTGTTTTTCTTTTTATAATTACAGCATATGCACACACATACATACGCACACACACACACATACAAAAGTCCATGTACACACATGTGAATGTGTATGTATGCATGTATGTATGTGTATATATTTGTGTATTTTTGTATGTATGTGTATATGTGCGTATATATGTATGTATAATTAATGTGTATGTGTGTGTATATGTGTATATATATATATATATATATATATATATATGTATCTATATCTATCTATCTGTATATGTGTGTGTGTGTGTGTGTGTGTGTGTGTGTTCAATATATATATGTATAAATGGTTTCTCAGATCAATGATTTCTACATTAAAAATTAACTTACTCGCCTATTTTAAAAGACTCTGATTCCGTATGCACGCATTCCTGTGTAAACTGTCTTCAAAACTATTTGATGTCTGCTAATTAATTCTCATTGAAGTAATCCTGTGATCAAAGTTTTACTACGATATTTTTGAAAGTGTATGTATAAATTAATGTTCAACCACAGACTAGAAGTAGTACACTAGTGATAAGTATTTTAGGAACTTTAGAAAATTCATTGCAGGAAGATAAACCTTATCATATTATATATATTTATATATGTATGTATATATATATATATATATATATATATATATATATAATATATATGCACACACTTTGTTGTTTATAGATATTTACTGGGTGTGTATTAAACATATGAAATAGTTTGAATAGATGTGTTTAGAAAAGGAATATTGAAATCTGTTTATGCGTTGTTGATTCCAAGCAGGATACTATTATTTGTGGTTACAGGCTACAGAACATTGAGAAAGTAATCTCAGTCGTATGGAAGCTAAAACACCTTTGACAACACCATCATATATACATGGCCTACCTTTCATCTATAGCTTTATATTTCTTCTAACACTTTTTTTATACTGTTTTAATGGTTCCATATCATCACTATTCAAAACGTCTTGCTTCTCTTTTTTTTGTTTTTTTGTTTTTCTAACACTCAGACTGTACCAAGAGTCTTTGACATGACTTTAAACTGCATCTGGTAGTAGGGCCCTGACCTGAGAGTTTTAGGGTTTTGAGGAACTATCTCTTAGCCACTATTGTTTCCAGGTCTTCTCTGGCCTGGAGTAGCAGCAGCGGTCAGGATCCCAGCTATGGGTTAATTAGCACATCCTGAAATTACTTCTAGAAGAAGGCCACTCACAGACACTCCAAAGCAGCTTAGTAGATGAGGCCCTTCAGCTCTTTAGGTGCTCATCTAAGAGAAGGTAACTTCATACAAATCTTGCATCCTTTTTCGTTGAACCACTAAGTCATGGGGTTGTAAATACCAACACATTCTGTCAGGCAGTGGTAAGGGACAAACATAGATACAAAGATACACACACACACACACACATCCAATGGGCCTTTCTCAGTTTCTGTCATCCACACTCCTGGACTCATCATACTTGTTGCATCAGTCCAGTACAAACTTGCAGGACCAAAGTGTGGGATAGGTTCTACATGGACTATGCCCACTTTAACAATATTCATCCTGCAGGTTGTCCAACAAACCAAGACACCAGTGTGAAGCTGTGGCTTGTTGAATCCTCATTTGTTAAAGCAATGGGAGAGTCCACTCTACCAAAACTTTCTAAATTTCATTCCAATGATTCGCAGTCCTTTTAGCAAAACGTTGATTCTAAACTGCACTAACTTCAAACAGTGTGTACATTCTTCAACTTCAAAAACCTTGTGGAAAATTATTGGGAAATCATATTTGTTTAATTTTTTTTTAAATCAGCTGTTAGGCTTCATTGTTGTCTAAATGAACACAGGCATGTCTGTGTAGTAGGAAGCTTGCTTCCCAACCACAGGTTCTGGGTTCAATCCCACTGCATGGCACCTTGGGTAAGTGTCTTCTTCTATATCCTCAGGCTGATCAAAGCCTTGTGAATGGATTTGGTAGACAGAAACTGAGAAAGGCCCATTGACTGTATGTGTGTGTGTGTGTGTCTTTGTGTCTATGTTTGTCCTTTACCACTGCCTGACAGAATGTGTTGGTGTTTACACCCCCATGACTTAGTGGTTCAACAAAAAAGAACCAATAGAAAAATTACCAGGCTTAAGGAAAAAAAAGAACTGAGCTCAATTCATTTAATTAAAAATTCTTTTAGGTGGTACCCCAGCATGGCCACAGTCTTATGACTGAAACAATTAAGATAAAGTATAAACATATTTCATGAATAATAGACATATCATTTCATGACATCAGCCACACATGAAATGATAAACAGTTCATGTCTGACATTGCACAGAGTTCTTGGTTTTCAGTTATGTATATTTTGTCCATCTTTACGTTCTGAGTTCAAATTCCGCTGAGGCTGACTTTGCCTTTCATCCTGTTGGGGTCAATAATTTAACCCTTTTGTTACCGTATTTCTGTTGAGATGTTCTGTGTTTCTTTCAATTACTTTAAATATAACAAAGAATTTTTAAAAATAACTTAGTTATCATTAAGCTGGTGTTAGGAACATAAATTGTGACTAAGATTTGGTGGAAGATTTTAATTTAAAACTTATGAAAACAAGACATTTGTACTCAGAGCCGGAGCCGGTTTCAGCTGGGTTGGTAAAGAAAGGGTTAAAGACCAGTCAAATACTAGGGTCAATGTAATCGACTAGTCCCCTCTCCCAAAATTTCAGGCCTTATGCGTTTAGTAGAAAGGATTTTCAGTTATGTAGAATCAAGTCTTTAAAAAGCAACCAAAACATTTTATAAACGGTTTCCAGCAATTTTCATTTGACGGCATATAAAAGCCTTTTTTTTTTTAAGAAAAAAAAGGTTCTAAAACAATCATGTTAGGTCCTAAATGTGAAGCTGAGCCCCCTATAAGCTTTAATGCACCAAAACCTTCTTGTCTGAATATGCACTGTTGAAATTGAGGTATATCCATTATGCCTGTGTCATCAGATACAGTAACTTTTGATAACCACTACTTGTTTCCGACTTTGTTCCCTCTCCTACTCCCCTTCTTGGCCTACATTCCTAATGTTACTGAACACTCTAATGTTGGTGCCTCAGAACATGCACTTTTGTAAAAGTGGTTGGCAACAGGAAGTGTGTCAAGCAATAGAAACCATACCAAATGTCATGGATAAGTACTAATCTTCAGGAGCAGTATCTCCCAGTAAGAAATCACTGAAAACATGATGACCTCTCCAATTCATGCCAGCATGGAAAGGGGATTTAAATTGATGAGTAATCAATCATTTTTTTATCAATATTATGTAGGTTTTACAGGAAGGATGATCTTTTCTTAAAAGCCTTTTTTTAGTTTACATTTTCCTTGACAATCATGTAGTTTGCTGTTTAACCAATAAAATCATGAAAAACAATGATGTTGAAATGCAGTGACAATGGAGATATCTTGAAAAGGTCATGTGCACTGTTGCTATTTCCCCTCCTCTGACTATCTTATAAGAACAAAGACTAATAAAGTAGCAATACTAATGTTGAAGGAAGTAAAAAATGGTGACAATAATGATGGTAATGTATCATACATTGATGACCATTGTTAATTTGCTGTCACTATAAATTATACATCACATTTATATAGCTGTATCATTGTCTTCAGTATCATCATCATCATCATCATCTACAGTGGTGGTGTTATACAGACACTGTTTATGGGTGAGGTGGTTTTATAGTTTATATTTATTAGGATATTAAATTTAATGTTTAGATATATTGTTTCAGAGTATTCAAGTCTGTTCATCTTGTATTTAACTTACGTAACCTGTATCAAGTTTATACATTATTTTTATATCTTTATATTTTTGCATCTTGTAAGAATAATTCTCGAGAAAGTGCTGAGGCAAACAAATTAAAAAGTATTAAAATTTTTGTATTTCAATTAACTTTACTCCCAATATATAGTTTTTTCGGTGGTGGGCGAGCAAGGCTTACATATAAATGTTAGCTTTGCTGCTTTTCGAAATGATGTTCTTTTTCTTAATATATGTATATTGATTCTGCTTAATTGACTTAATTATGAATTCTTCCTGTTGTGGCTTCTTATCAATTCCTCATGCTAATGAGGTACAAAACAAATTTTATATTCTTCTTGAAATTTATAGTGTTTTTACCCATTTTCCCTCCTCCGTTTTTTTTTTGTTTGAAGATGTTGTTATAGAAAAGGCATATACTTCAGCATAAAATTAATTGAAACAGTCAAAGGATTCTCTGACTATATTAAAGATACAGCTGTGAGGTAGAATTTATCTTAATCAAATACACGTGTAATTTCAAACATCATATTTGTTTGTTAAAAATCACTGTATTGATTGGTAAATGCACTAAGCATCAATTTCAATGTTTATCCTTGTAATCATGGCTTTCATGCTTTCCTCTATGCATTTATTTTAATATTTTGTTTTTATACAATTAAAATTATTTGCTTACTTCAAAAACATCAGAAGTTTTAAAGTTAGTAAGTTTTGTCGTTTTATATTAGTTATTCCAAACTTAATTGCATAGAATATTGTAGAATACAACTTTATATATAAAATAGATTTAGGTCACGCAGGACTCCTCTGTTGTCTGTATTGAATGACACTGAAATGGTCATATGATCATAATTACAGGCAGTTTCTTTGTTGATTAGACTCATTAGGTAGTAAATGAAACACAAGAAACTGCAATAGAAGCTTTTCAGCCTATACATAGAGGTCCATATTTATTTTATTGCTGACGAGACTAATATGAGATAGTCAGTTAAACTTCTCACATCCTTTTGATAATTAAATTGAAAGACCAGTAAAGACCAAGAATTAAATGATTCCATTGCAGAACAAATGAACTACTGAGGAAGTAATTAGTTCCCCACTTCCTTCAAAATGAATGTAAACAAGGTTATTACAGTTTTTGTGATATCATGTGTTTTAGGACTGGCTGAGCTGCTGTTATCCTGTGTTGTACTGTAGTCATGTACAGTTGTCTAGGAAGTTCTTCACTATGGCCATATTGTTTGTGTTGTTGTCCAGTCACAGGTCAATCCTGATCAAGTAGATCTATGATCAAAGGCATTACATCCATCATCATCTTTTAGTACAAAACAGTAGGATGTGGTATGATCTGAAGAGAATTCGGCTGCTACTTCTAGCTGATTGAGCAACTGCATAAAAGCTTCCTCATTCCTGTTTTATTGTAGGTGTACACACTGTCAGAGAATATAAATCTTAAAACATGTTGTCACCATTGTAAAGAGCAAATGTTTATTGAGAGAGATTCAGGACTGTATAGATCTCGCAATAACTTGTTGAATGCAGAAGAAAAAAAAAAAGTAATAGATAAAATATATAAATAAAATTAAAGAAAAAAAAATCCTTGAGGAAAATTAAGAATGCTTCATAAATTTCTGTATGCATCACAAGCTTCCTTCATTCCTCCTTCCTCATCCAAGATAGATGTATGTCACAGTTTCTATCATATTTATTTGATTGATGGCTTAAGTATTCACTTGTAGTATTCCAGAAACTGCTGAAGCTAGGAAGTTTGAAAATCTTCTTCATCAATAATTACTACAAAAAAAAATCTTTGAAAATTGCATTTTTGTGTGTGTGTGGGTGTGCATGCATGTGTGTATGTGTACATGTGTTGAAATTTTGTTGTTGTTTGAAAGCTTATTATTTTAAAATTATACATATCACTTGGTTCCAGTCAGCATATCAGCAACCTGTGGCTTGTATAAACAAATTTATGATCATTTTACATGAACAACAGATGCAGGCATGGCTGTATCGTTAAGAAGCTCACTTTGCGACAACATGCTTCTCAGGTTCAGTCCAACTGCACAGTTCCTGGGAGAAGTGTCTTCTACAACAGCCACAAGTCAACCAATGCGTTGTGAGTGAATTTGATAGATGGAAACTGTGTGGAAGCCTGACATGTCTGTGTATTTGTCTTTGTGTCTATCTTCGTGTTTATATTTATCCCCCACCCACTGTTTTGACAACTGGTATTTGTTTATTTTCCCCATAGTTTAGTGGTTTGGTAAAAGTGGCTGATAGAATAAAGTCCCAAACTTTAGAAAATGTACTGGGGTTGATTTGTTTGACTAAAACCTTCAGGGTAGTGCCCCAGCAAGGCCACAGTCCTATAACTGAAAGAAGTAAAAGATAAATGAAAAAAAAACAAAATGATCTGAAAAAACATTCATCACAACACATCATCATCAACTATTTGATGCAACTATTTATTTAAAAAAAAAAATTAATAGTTATTATTGCAAAATTGTTTTAACATCCACTTTTCCATGCTTGCAAGAGTCGAGTGGAGTTTATTGAGACAGATTTTCTACAGCTGGAGGCTTTCCTGTCACCAACCCTCACCTGTTTCCAAGCAACATAATATTTCCTATTGGCCAGACATGGTTCCGCACAATATTGGAAATGAATGACGTTGCTTATATAATAATGGAGTGACTGTGGGGTAAGTAGCTTGCTTATCAACCACATGGTTCCGGGTTCAGTCCCACTGTGTGGCACCTTGGGCATGTGTCTTCTACTAAAGCCTCAGGCCACCCAAAGCCTTGTCAGTGGATTTGGTAGACAAAAACTGAACGAAGTCCATCATATATATATATATATATATATATATATATATATATGTTTGTGAGTCTGTGTTTGTTCCCCACAACATTGCTTGACAACCGATTGGTGGTGTGTTTACGTCCCCATAGCTTAGCAGTTCAGCAAAGAGGCCAATAGAATAAATACTAAAGTTACAAAGAATATGTGCTGGGGTCGATTTGCTTGACTAAAGGCGGTGCTCCAGCATGGCCGCAGTCAAATGACTGAAACAAATAAAAGAATTGCAACTACCACAAGATGTCAAGACAAGGGGACACAAACATATACTTGCCCTCGCATGTGCACAAACACACACAAACACACTCACATGATGGGATTCTTTCAGTTTCTATCTACCAAATCCATTCACAAGGCTTTAGTCAGCCTGTGAAGGCTTTAGTAGAAGATAATTGCATATATTGCTATACATGTAGTAAGACTGAACCGGAAGCGATGTAGTTGGGAAGCAAACTTCTTAACCACACAGCCACATCTGTGCCTAGTGCAAAATATATTCAAATAATTATCACATTTATGTGAAATATGTCAGTAAATTTTCATGTAACATTTCAGTTTCATTGGCTTAAATATTGACAAGCTATGTAAAGAAAGGGAGTGAGGGGTTTACATTATATATAGACTGTCTTACAGGTTTCTTATCCATATGACATATATAAATTGAAAATTAGTAACATTTACTAAATTTGTCATGTATTAATTACATAGACATCAAAACATACATTCAGAAATGATAATCACTTGTCAAAACATAAGAAATATCATCATTATTTAAGAGCAATCTATCAAGCTTTCATTGACTGGACAGTTTGACAGGATCTAATGAGCGAGAATACTGCATCGTGTTCCAGTGTCTGCTTTCTAAGGCTGGTTGCTCTTCCTAACATCAAACACTGAAAGTGTTAGAAAGAGCAACCAAGCTTGGTGTTGAAAGGATAACCTTTGAAATAATAACAATAATTCTATATACAATAATTCTATATACAATAATTTGAACTCATTAGTATTTCTACCTCAACTGCACGATTTCAACAAATTACTTTTATACAATTGTCAGATCTTAGCATGTTTGTACACATTACAGAATATATATGTAAATGTGTAGCGTATAAATGCGTTCTTGTATATACACATACATAATACATACATCTAACTCAATAACATCTTGGTTAAACTGAATTCAAATTCAGCTACATGATGATACCATCATGCCGTTCCTAGCTAAATATGTCATATTACTACATAACAGCTTCTTATTTTTTTACTGCCTTCAAGGGGCTACACACAGAGGAGACAAAGAAGGACAGACAAACAGATTAAGTTGATTATATTGACCCCAGTGGGTAACTGGTACTTATTTAATTGACCCCGAAAGGATGAAAGGCAAAGTCGACCTCAGCGGAATTTGAACTCAGAACGCAAAGATGGACGAAATACCGTTAAGTATTTCGCCCGCTGTGCTAACGATTCTGCCAGCTCACCAACATAACAGCTTCTGCTCACCGAATATAGCTGCTATAATCGCATAGATTATATACAGTTCTCCAACTCTGCCATAGCCATTGCTGGTTATTACTTAACTAACTAAGCTTCTGTTCACCAAAGATGGTTGTCACAGTGACATAGAAAACAGTCTCCAACTGAGCATATTATTGAAATAAATGCATACACACACTGACTACATTAACAAAAACATATTCAACATTTTCAGAGTTTGTTGAGATTGATATTTTTTTTTTATGAGTTAAATTCAGTCCATTTTCTTTAGCAATTAAGGGTCCCAATTAATCAAGGTGGGCTATGCAGCTGCAAATGTGCAGGTGTATGTGTGTGTGTGTGTGTGTGTATAGATGCATGGACAAGATGATTCTTATGGAAGACTTAACCAAACACACAAGACTTCCTCTCTCCAAGTCATCAATGTTTATCCCGGAGTCATGAAGTTGGAGTCGGAAACAATTAAGTCAGAGTTGGTAAAACTATACTGACTCTGACTCCAACTCACAATATTTTTATTCTTTAATATAAACCAGTTATAACATATAGGCCTACTCAAAGTACAAGTGTATGCACATGCTTTATGAGATATGTAGACCACAATCACTTAATTACATAAGGAGGAGCCAGAGGTGCCAATAGTAGAGGAGTCGCAGTCAAAGATTTTTGTTTCGACTCCACAGCCCTGGTTTATCGAAAGAGAAAGCCACTGAGTTGGGTCAGTACAGCTTGGCATAAGGGTCACTATAGGTGTTGTTATCAGAACGCAAAGTGATAGAATAAATGCTGCAAAGCATTTTGCCTGACCTTCTAAATCAGCGGTTCTCAATTGTGGCTCCCAGGACAGCATGCAGCCCTCAAGCATCCTTCTGGTAGCCCTCAACAATCTTCCCTCTATAAATATAATAAATTTTACTTTTTTCAGTGTGGACCACTAAAAACATCCAGGTTTGGATCTGGCCTCAATATTATAAACGTCGAGAACCAGTGCTATAAGTTCTACCAATTGAGCATCCCAGATTGGTATTTTTTTTATCACCATCAAAATGATGGAAGGTAAAGTTGACCTAGGCAGGAATTGAACTCAGAGCAAAAAGTGTTGGAACAAATACTGTATTTGATGGCATGTAAGATGCACTTTTATTCCCCAAATATGTGCCAAAAAAAATCACCCTGGGTCCTATATGTGAAGTTTGGCCTCCCATAAATTTTAATATGCTAAAACTTTTTTTACTGAATATATGATGCTGAAATTGGAGTGAATCTAATATACCTGTGCATCATTTATGCTATTAAATATGGTTCTGCAAGGTATTCTATTCAACACACTAACTATGCTGCCACTTCATTGCCTTAATTTAAAATAACTAACCAAAATATTTATGTGTCTACATTTCATGTTTGAAAGGAACAATTCCTCACA
Organism: Octopus bimaculoides; assembly: GCF_046866305.1. NCBI lineage: Eukaryota > Metazoa > Mollusca > Cephalopoda > Octopoda > Octopodidae > Octopus > Octopus bimaculoides. The sequence continues at coordinate 192,051,344 of NC_142928.1, forward strand.
AATAGTAACATCAAACGAAAATATTCTCCTGAAACCTTGGGAAACTGGCAAATATTCATTTCCACTGTAAAGAAAAAAGAAGTTATCAAATATAATTGGTTGACCAGTTGGATCAATGGATCCCTGTAAAGCTAACAAGGCTATTGTTCACAAAAGGCATGTATTATATAAAAATACATATCTATAAACACTGACATAGTAGCATTGATTTCAATAATGGCCATGTTATATTCCATTACAGTTACATCTTCAAACAATATCTACAAATCAACATCAAACATTGTTAAGTATTTTGTTTATTTCAATAAATAGGCTAATTATGAAAGTAATGTTTGTTGACTGATTCTGACAACACCTTCCCTATATGTGAAGCAGAACAGATGTAATGATAGTGTTGCACTACCGATCACATGTTTCTAAGTTCAAATTGCATTTGCAGCCATTGTAGTGACCCTCTACTTGGCCCAGTTTACATGGTTGTCTGTAAAACCTGTTCCTATTGTACTTCATAGTAAATTACTGGGGTTGACAGTTAAACACTGACTACCCTGAAATACAATTCGATATTTGTGATATGAGGAATTAATATTATGTACACTACTTACATCTTGTGTCTCCATCTTGATTGTTGCTGTCACTATGTTTCAACAACTGAGTTCAACACAAGACACCTAAAGAAGGCTGGAGCATACAACAGCTGAAACATAGTGAAAACAACAGTGAAAATGAGAACATCAGTCCAACTAATTTGAATGGTATACTTAATATACTATGTAATAATATTATTACACAGTAAAAATTTCTGAGTCAAATACTAGTCACATGACAAGGATTTTTTCTTTTCCTTTTTTTTTTTTAGCTTTTAATTAATTCTGACCAATCGATTTGTTTATGTGTTTATGATAGGGGGGACAGACAAATCGTTATTCTTAATGAAGTTAAGATGGTGTTAAATTATTAAAAAATTGTCAAACACCATGATGAAGGAAAAATTATGTGGTTGCCACCTCTATTTTGTCTTCACCTTTTCATGAATAAAGAGAGGTGGGGGACTCAATTTCTTTTATGAAATATTTATTTTTAAGGTAGGATACAATTATTTTTCACTTTGACAACCACTTCATTAATAGAGAAATCTTATTTCACAGCAATTAGTATTTCCAATTTCCATTGCTCTCTCTCTCTCTCTCTCTCTCTCTCTCTCTCTCTATCTATCTATCTATCTATCTATCTATCTATCTATCTATCTCTCTCTCTCTCTACTTGTTGCCTTTTACCCTTTTCCAAGTATTGCATACAATAAGCTCTTTCTCTTCTTCCTTCTTTTCCTGCCCATCGTTATTAATATTAAGGTGGCTGAGTTGTTACTGCGCTGGACAAGATGCTTACCAGCAATCTATTCTGGTTCTTCTGAGCTGAGGTTGACTTTGCCTTTCGTCCTTTCAGGGTCAATAAAATAATTACCAGTAAGAAACTGGAACCACATGGTTCCAGGTTCAGTCCCACTGCATGGAGCCTTGGGCAAGTGTTTTCTAATATAGCCTTGGCCTGACCAAAGACTTGTGAATGGATTTGATAGATGGAAACTGAAAGAAGCCTGTGATATATATGTATGTGTCTGTGTGTGTCTTTGTATTTGTTTGTCTCCTACCACCATTTGATAACCAGTGTTGATGTGCTCCCATTCCCATAACTTAGAGATTCCTCAAAAGAGGTTGATAGAATAAGTAACAGGTTTTAGAAAAATATGTATTGGGGCCAATTCATTCAACTAAAATTCTTCAAGGCAGTGCTCCAGTATGGCTGCAGACTAATGGCTGAAGCAAGTAAAAGATAAAAGATGATGTTGGATAGACTTAGCCCTTTCATTATCGCATTTCTGTTGAAATACTCTTCATCATCATCATCATCATCATCGTTTAACGTCCGCTTTCCATGCCAGCATGGGTTGGACGATTTGACTGAGGACTGGTGAGACCGGATGGCAACACCAGGCTCCAATCTAAATTTGGCAGAGTTTCTACAGCTGGATGCCCTTCCTAATGCCAACCACTCTTATCTTAATTAATTCTGAAATTAACGAAGAATTTAGTAAAATAACTTTATCACTTGTAAATTGGTGTCTGGAACTCAAATTAACATGAAATTTTGATGAAACGTTTTAATTGAGATCATTTTAAAGCAGGAAGTTTTTTCATCATAGAACCAAGTTTGGTCTTAATTTTATTATACATGGCAATTTGTCCCCTTTTACAGTCTTCGCAGCTTCACCACCATCACCACCACCATGGGAAACTCTGTTTTAGCAGATCAAACCAGTTCTGTGTACCAGTCTTAAAGAATGTTATATTTGCAATTGTATCGTGATGGTTTTGCAGTTTGGTTGTTCTCACAGTCTCTTCTGTTTGTTTCATGTCATATCTATAAGGCGGCGAGCTGGCAGAAACATTAGCCTGCTGGGCGAAATACTTAGCGGTATTTCATCTGTTTTTACGTTCTGAGATCAAATTCCTCTGAAGTCAATTTTGCCTTTCATCCTTTCGGGGTCAATAAATTAAGTACCAGTTGCATACTGGGGTTGATGCAATCAACTAGCACCCCACCCACTGCTTCTCAAAAATTTCGGGCCTTATGCCTAGAGTAAAAAAAAAAAAATTAGTCATATTTATTTATAATGTGTCAATCATACAGTTCTATATTTAAGAGATGAGGAATTATGTACATTATTTACATTTGACAGACGAATATCCGTCAAATGTAAATAACATGTCTCTCATAGATTGGCTGAATGGCTAAAAACACCATTTGACAATGGCAATGTCTTGGGGCCAATCCAGCCAATCCTGGGGCCAATCTTGGGCAAGCATCTTTTGTCACAGCCTTGGATTAACCCAATCCTTGTGAGTGAAATAAGGTTTTCAGAAACTATTTGGAGGCCATGTTGTTGCTTAGTAGTTTCAGCCTGTGACATTTAGACTGTTTATCATGGAAACATATCATGTTAAATAGTTGCTCAAACAGAGGAATAAATGAGTTCCGACAGTAAGCTGGGAAGTTAACCCTGGAAATGGATTGGTGTCCCATTTAGGTGGGAGCAGTGTTGTAATCTATGTCATTTATATGTTATGGAAACTGGATTAAGCTCCAACCTTAGTCCTGGGGCTCATGACGGACCTAAGTCTATACAAAGTCTTTTCTTTTAAATGGTAGATATAAGGGAGATTTGGCTGCTATTTCTAGCAGACTGCTTGACCACATGGGTTTCTTCATTAGCTCATGCAATTCATTGGGTAATATTTGTCTTCTAGTCTTGGACACAAATTTAAGGAAATCTACCCCAAGTGATAAAAGGCAAGGTTGACTTCAAGGGGATTTGAACTCGGGACTTAAAGAACCGTAATTAAATATTGCAAGCCATTTTGTGTGATGCTCTACTGATTATCAGTCCACCTAGCCTTTGCTTTGTAGTATCATTAATGAATTTGTGTTTAGAGTTATGGAAATAAATCAATACTATTATATGACAATATAAACATAACTAACCAATTCATATGTTTCTTTTGAAGCATTCTTTAAGAACTCCTTATTTTATTTTATTCATTTCTGAAGAATTTTTACCTCTTTTATAAGAATTTATTATAGAAACATCTTGATGATAGATGTCAGTTCCAAATAAAAACATTGAGGTCTAAGACATTGAATCACAGTGAAGGTGTCTCCTACCAGCGCTGTCTCACCAAAAGAATTAATCAATAATTGAATAAACTCAAAATGTAATTATTAACTTTGATTGAATTTATTTCCTACAATTTTCTCTCAAAATTACTCTTTTGAATTATGCTTTCATTTAAGTTAGAATAAAGGATTATAATAAAATTAATATTTCAAATTCTAAGGTTATTTATTCTCCATTGATGAATGTCTAGAATCATTACAGTCCAGAAAAGAAAGATATTTTTACAAAATAAATTATTGTTAAGGATTGTGTTTTTCTTTCAATTTTTTTTTTATAGTGAATTCAGACAATTATTATAAATATCTAATTTTAATGATTTAAAAATTTTTTTACTGGGGTATTTATATTAATGTTTTGAAAGGTAATTTTAAATGATAAAAATCAATCATTTTGTTACAATTTTTCTTTCAATTTTATCAATATAAAAATATTTCTGTATATACTCATTTGTAACCAGCAGTAATTATCAGTCAATTTAATTTTAAGGCAAAGGAAGAATGTTTAAAATGAGAATAATTCAATATGTGATTGCATTTGGTTAATTATTTGAAGAGAATTTTAGTTCGCCAATACAGTTAGCAAATGACATTGCCAAACTCAAAGCATTTGAAATAGTTTGCTAGTAAAATATGCTTAGACTGACCCGCAAACAAATGAGTCAATATTTGAGGAAATGGGAACAGAAAGAGAAAAATTTAGTAACTCTCAGGAAGAGAAAGCTGCAGTGTTTTGATCTTGTCACCAGAGTACAGGACCCCGGGACCCACATCCTAGAGGAAAATGAAGCAGGGAGAAACTAGGAAGACTTTGGCTGGATAACATCAAAGAATGGGTCAGAAAATATCTGGCTGAATGCACAACCATTGCCAGAACCAGAAATCAATGAAAAGAATTGGTGCATGCATCCATGAGATTAAACAAAACAAGTACTGTTAGTGTTCATAGATAGAGCCGCTTAACTTCAGATGGAAATAGGGTTGCATCTCAAAGCCAACAAAGCTAGTTTCTTTAGATGGTATTCTATCTACAGATGGTATTCTTCTTTAAGGAGAAATCTAATAGTATATCCACAAGGTTCTCATGAGGGCTCAAATCATCTCATGTCATGAGCAAAAAAACCAAAAAGGAGATCTATGGACACTCTCCACGCCATCCCAACTATTATTGCTCAAGACAAGGTGGGCTTTGACTGCCACTGCTCTTCTGCTGAGCAACAGACCATGTCAGATGTACTCATTCCATTTGCAGGGTCTTATCACAGTAGTAGTTATACTAGTATGGGGACACACGCTGTAACAGTGCATTATAGCATCCACCATTTGTTGGTGATTCCCTACTCCTGGCGAATGATGCCTTTGCACCATTCAGGCGACATCCTTCCAACCCATGGGTCTGTTTGGGTAGTCGTTGTTGGTGAGGGTTTTATGAAGGCAGAGTGTAAATCCTACCTCGACCTCTTTTACTCACCTTTTATGACATGCAGAGGAAACATTGGGTCATTTCTTTGACATGATGGTCCTCACACATCAGAATCCCACATTGTTATTTTCCACTGCTACCTCTCTGTGCCAGGAGTGGGTAATTTGCACCCTAACAGAGGACAAAGACCATTCAAATACATTGATCTCATAGGTTGAGGGACACAGCATGAAATCAAGGACCTCTCAAAGGTAATGGAGGACAGAAATTCCTAGCAATGCATTGTGAAATGCATCTTGTTTGCATCTGCTTTGAAGGTGGAGGAATATTTTTACTTGGCCCAGGTCACTCACTGAATGAGCTGACCGATGTGCAAAGGCTTCACTACTTTGACCATCTGATTTCTTTGTTTCCAGACAAAGTGTAACCACGGCTACATCTATCCTATGCTTTTTTTTCCTTTTTTTCTTTTTTGGATTTTAATATGGAGTGGTTTGAGGGAGATTTGGGCATGGTTAGGTTGTGCTTAGCAGAGAGTTATGAGAAAGTGTGCATTCTGAGGAAGAAATTAATAAAGTGTTGAATGTGGAGTAAGTGAAGATGGCATATTTGGAAGAGGAGGAATTGAAATATTGGGCGGATGGAGGAGGGGGGAGATCGAGATATTGAAAGAAGACAGAGACTACGAGGTATTGAAAAAAGAGGGGAGAAGGAGAAAGAGTGGAAGAGAACAGTAATATTCAAGAAAGTAATAATATTCGGTAATTATTTGCAATGTGTATAGAAATATTTGAAGAGGAAGCAAACTGCTATTGTGAGAAGAATGATCCTGTCCTTGAGATGAAGATTTTCAATTTGTATGGTTTTGGGCAAATACCTGCACATGAAGAAAGAGAGATAAGAGGGGGGATGATTGAATTGTCTTGTAGAATATGGAATTGTTTATGGTCTCCTTTATTTTCAGGTAATAGCTGTAATGTTTTCTAAATCAGTGAATTGAATTACAAGAAGAGAAATAGATCAATCTATAACAAGGCTGATGCTAGTTCTTGGTTTTTGTGTGTGTATGTGTGTGTGTGTATGTATGCTTGTATATGTACACACACACGTGTGTGTATATAGATGTTTATATCTATATACATCCATACCTATGTATGTATGTGTTTGTGTGCATATATATATATCTATATCATCGTCGTCATCATCATCATCATCCAGTGTCTTAAATCTGGGTTTTGTCCCCATTAACTAAGGTGGCCAGATCTACTTCAATGACATAGCAATCGAGGTAGGCAGGTGCAGCCCACCCCAACCTTTAGGCTTCCTTGTTATCAATTTCTAGACATGAGTGATCCCGAGAACAAGGCCCCTACAATGATTTTTAAGAAACGTGGTGAAAACTCGCTCAGGAATGTAGGGACGCTACTCTCTGAGACCCCTTTCGGAGCCTCCCTACCTATATCATCATCATCATCATCATTTAACGTCCATTTTTCCATGCCAGTATGGGTTGGACAATTTGACTGGGGACCGGAAAGCCAGGAGGCCGCACCAGGCTCCAATCTGATCTGGCAGTGTTTCTACAGCTGGATGCCCTCCCTAATGCCAACCACTCCAAGAGTGTAGTGGGTGCTTTTTAGATGTCACCGGCACGAGAGCCAGTCAGGCAGCACCAGCATCGGCCACATTTGGATGGTGCTTTTTACGTGTCACTGGCACAGGAGCCAATCGGGTGGAGGGGGGGCGGAATCAACCACATTCGGATGGTGCTTTTTACATTCCATTGGCAAGGGAGCCAGTCACACTGTACTGGCAACGATCCATGCATGAATGGTGCTTATTGCATGCCACCAGCATGAGAGCCAGTTAGGTGGCACTGGCATCGGCCACAACTACAATTTCCATTTTTGATTTTAATTTGATTGAGATTCTGATTGTGATTTGATTTTGATTATTGATTTTACTTGACTCAGTATATTTCCTCAAGCTTATGTTTGTATGTAGACGTTTACCTTGATTGTCCATGAAATGTGCTGAGCTAGTTTTGGTGATGTTGCAACCAACCCAGGAAAAGGTTAAGCAAACCAGCACCGCATAAGAAGCCATTTATGAAAAAAGAAAAAATATTTTAAAATAATTTTGTGCAGCATGAACACAAGCCCAGAAAGTCCTCCAATCCACCATCATTAAACATCATTATAAACCCTCAACTGGCACCAATCCACACCCCCTCAGTACTACTCCCCACTCCCAGTTCAGGTAGTTTTGTCTTTCAAAGTACTTGGTGACCCTGTTGGTGTTGGTGCCATGCGAAAAGCACTGCTTCTGCTGCTGCTGCTGCTGCTGGAGTCATGTAAAAGACACCCAGTACAGACTGTAAAATGGTTGGTGTCAAGAAGGGCATCCAGCTGTAGAAACCATGCCAAAACAGACAATGGAATATGGTGTGGCTCCTGGCCTTGCCAGCTCGTGTCCAACCCATGTAAACATAGAAAATGAGCATTGAATGATGATGATAATAAACCATGCTCAACTCATGCCCAGTATGGCTGCCTTCATCTCCTGCATCTGCTATGGCAAGGTTTCTGTAAAGTGATTCTAACACCAACCACTTTAAAAAGTATACAGAGTGGTTTTTTACCATGCCACCAGCACTAGTAAGGTCACCATGCAGCTTGCAAGACTGTGAACTACAAGGGTGTGGCTTTGTTCCTGGAGATGCAGGATAAAAATATGAGAGAAGGGCTCAGAGCAGAACAGGTATCTTGCTGTAGAGAGGCTACTCACATTTTGGAGATGCCAGTGCCCCCCTGACTGACTCCTGTGTTGGTGGCATGTAAAAATCACCATCCAACCATGATCGATGCCAGTTCCCCCATAATTGCTCCCGTGCTGTTGGTACATAAAAAGCATCATCCAAACATAGTTGATGCCAGGTTCGCCTGACTGGCTCCCATGCCGGTCGCATGTAATAAGCACCCACTACACTCTCAAAGTGGTTGGCATTAGGAAGGGCATCCAGCTGTAGAAACATTGCCAGATCAGATTGGAGCCTAGTGCAGCCTCCTGGCTTGCCAGTCCTCAGTCTAACTGTCCACCCATAACAACATGGAAAACGAACGTTAAACAATGATGATGGTGATGATGATGATGAAGGTAGGTGTGATCAGGTGGAGCCGGAAAGAGATAGAAATAAGGATGATGAAGTGTGTGGATGGACCCTTAAGGTACAAGATGGGTAGAAATGATTGAGACAGAGGGATGAGGAGTGTGAGTGGATGTCGGCTGCAAGAGAGTGTAAAGGAGGTGAAAGAGATGTAGACAATCATCAACAATGCAAGAGGTAGGTGGTGGTGGGAGAGTTGGACAGTGTAAGGTAGTATAAAAATGATTCAGTAGACAGGAGAAGGACAAGAAAGATGGCATGGTGTTGGGTGGGTGGGGGTGTTTGAGAAATTCAAAACTTTATTATTAAAAATGATTAAATTATTGAAATAAAAAAAAACATGCTAAGAGTCACGTGATGTAGAAAAGTATTACTTCTTCAGATCTTACATCAATTAACTATCATTACTTTCAGCTAATATCTGGAACATTTTCGAGGCCATTGAATTTGGTCATAAATCAGTCTTGTCTACAGCAAAGATGATGTTAATTTTTGCTCTTATATATCCGTGTTCAATTAAATATCATTATTAAAATGTTTCAGTTATTTTCAAAATGTTTAAGAAATTGGTTTTGGTTTTGATTTGGAATTTCTCTAAAAAATTTTTAATTCAAATTAAGTTTTTGAATCCTAAAACTTCTGCTGCCAATGATAGACTTTTCATACCTGTGAATGGTAACATCCAGTTAAACATTTTCATTTTTAATGAAATTTACTTTCCTTGTCAAAATTGTTACAGAATATTGGTTACAATTCATTTCAAATTATTTTCAAATTGACAATAGTTTAACTTAATAATTTCTGGGAGATATTGTAAAGAATATTAGAAAACTGAAATAAGAAAATATTCTATTAATCCTGCTAATATCTTTAAAAAATATATATGTATACAAATTTGTATTAAAGTTTTATTTAAATTAATAATTTTAGTTTCATTTGCTTTCTGTTTAATGCGAACAAGTAGATTATTACTTGTCTGTCAAGGATTAAAACGAGATATATTACTTCTCGTAGAAATTTCTTCCAACTTAACAATAATACCCACTCATATCAAACTGGTTGTTATTCAAATAAGACATGCAATTTTTTTTCTATCATTAACAAAACCTAAAAATCAGAACAATAGTTTATATTTGCTAATGAAGCTAATTCAACTTCATCTCATTAATAAACTGTTTAGTATTTCATTTTACATAGCTCACAGTAGCAAAAATGCTGAGTAATTACTAATTTTAAATAACAAGTAATTAATTACTTTCACTTGGAAGTTATAGGTTATTCTCCATTTTATATCAATATTATTTAAGCAGTGTGGCACCTTGGGCAAGTGTCTTTGCAGACCAAAGCCTTGTGAGTGGATTTGGTAGATGGATGCTGAAAGAAGCCTGTCATTGTATACATATATAATGTAAACATCCCCTCCCTACCCTGATACCCCCTCCCAAACCACTTCCATTCATCATTATCATCCCTGACCACACTACTTCTACCAACCACCTCTTTTCTGTGCCTCCAGCCACTGCTTTCTCCCCTGCTGCTGTACTCCATTCTTAACACCTCCCCTATCTGCTATCATTCCCAATGCCCTCTCATATCTATCATCAAGTCCCATTCATTAAATAGCCCCTTGTGCACCACTGTATCTCCCTCTCTACAGCTCCTACACCTTGCACATCATTCCACTATTTTCTGATCTATTCTCCTCCCTGAGCCACCCCCTATATCTCCCACCTTACCCCTCTACATACTGGTACTTCCCATCATCTTCACCCACACCCTTATCCATCACTCATAAACATCAACCTCTACCTCTACTTGTTTGTTCCCCCCACTGATTCTTATGAAAGCATCCACTCTCTCATCCCCTCCCATGACCCATTGTCTGTATCCTCTCTAATGCTCACTTTCTTGTACCTTGAGAGTTTGCTCTAGCACCCCATCACTACCTTCCTTTTGTTTCTTTCAGCCATGTATCTCTTCTGTACCAAGGTACCTGTGCTTCTTCCTTTATCACACATTGACCTTTCAACATCTGGCGTTAGGCCACCCACCTCTATTTTCTCCCAAATACTTCCTCTTAGTAGAGGGAGCTTCTTACCTTTCTTTTTCCCTCACCATCAACATGTCTCTTTCTGTGTATATTTTGTGTTTCCTTTTCTTGATGCTGTGCAACAATTGTAACCGAATTCACCACCATACAAATAGTGTTATTCATATTCTTTCCTCCATGTAAATATGTCTGGTCATGGGGAAATATCTTGCTTAGAAACAGGTGAGGTTTGGTGACAGGAAGAACATCCAATCATAAAAAATCTTCAGTGACTTCTATCTGACTCATGGAAAGGTAGACATAAAAGCAACAATGACGTTGATGACATCAGTACACTGGTGTTTGAAATGCTGTCAAGGCTATACTTTTTTTTACCTATGTTGAGAGAGTTGTGGGGTAAACCACTTGCAGTGCCTTCTTCCCCCAAGAGATGTAAAAGAGTTGAGCTAAAGATCAGTAAGCTTATTTCATCTAGCATGCTCCAAAATCAGTCTAAAGAGGCCATAAAATGTGGTGGGCACGGGTGGACCATCGTGTTGTACATTGCATCTGTCTACTCTTCTATAAATAAATACCAGCCAGGTTCTGGTGCAGCTCACTCTCATTCCACCTGTCACATCTTGGAACACTCAGCCACTTTCACATTAATTTCATGAGCAGGCTGTTCCATTGATCAGATCAACTGGAACCCTCATCGTTATAACCGGTGGACTGCCAGTGACACATAAGTGCTGGTGCCATGTAAAAAGCTCCTGTGCCAGTGCCTCATACATAGCACTCATGCTAGTGCCCCATCGTAGCACTGGCACTGGTGGCACATAAAACGCAGCCACTACACTTTGTAAAGTTGTTAGCATTAGAAAGTGCACCCAGCCATTGAAACGATGCCAAAACAGGCAATTGGAGCCTGGCACCGCTCTCCAGCTGGCCAGCTCCTATCAAACTATCCAACCCATACCAGCTGCAAAACGGACGTTAAAGGCGACGACTATATAAACACCTAAAACAGTAAGTGAAAATGTACCCAAGTCATTGCTCACTCGTTAGGCAGCCAACTGTATTGTATAGTTGCACAGCATATCATAATTAGTAATATTAGTGATATATTTGAAGTCATTAATATATAATTATTTGGTTCCATGTGTAAAACTACAGTTCTTTGATAATTGTTTTAATTTACCACGTATGTATACTCTATTTTTGTGTGTTTCCTGTCCAAGTGTGTCTGAAAGAGAAGGACTTTTGGCAAAGATTTGTTTTATCCAATCAATAACTGTACTTAGGTGTAAACTGGCACTCTGATGGTTCTAACAAAGAGTGTTCCAGTTGATCTGATCAAAGGAACAGCCTGCTTGTGAAATTAGCATGCAAGTAGCTGAGTACTCTGCAGACAGGTGTACTCTGCAGACAGGTGTACTCTTAGCAGTTCTCAGAGAGATTCAGCATAGCATAAAATGTGACAAGGGTGGCCCTTTGGGTTATGGGTATGACTCATGTTTGCCAGCAGAGTGAACTGGAGCAATGTAAAATAAAGTCTTTCCAAAGGACACAATGTACCACTAGGAATTGAACTCACAACCCTATGATTGTGAGCCAAATACCCTAACCACTAAGCCACACACCTTCACAGTTAGAAAAACTCTAAAACAACATGTGCTACATTAACAATCACTTAGTTGTAATTTGATTGTTAGTGTAGTGTAGGTTGTATTAGAATGATATTATTAGGTGTTCATATTATAGAACACAACTAAATTCTGTAATAATTTGCATTGGTGTGCGTCCAATTGACATACTTCGTGTTGAATTGATGATCGTTTTCTTTCTTTCTTCATTTTTGGTTTATATTTGAATGTGGTTTTATATTTATAATATAAATCCCATTCTGTCTGTGTGTGTGTGTGTGTGTGTGTGTGTAAAAGATTATAACGGCCATATTCTTTAACTGATTTTCTCCAAACTGGGAACATACATTACTTATGTTCCAGAGATGGTTTAAGACTCTTAAAATTTGTCACATAATGAGTAATGGGCCCCCTGGGGGCAGAAAACACCTATTCCTGAGTTCCATGGAACAAACAGCAACAACAAATTACTGACAGAAAGTTCGCAATTATTGATGAAAGTATGCGGTATGCAGGGCTGACAAGGAATAAGATCTCCACTGCAGAAGGAAGAGCAGTTGCAACAGCTCAGAGAAGCAGCTTCTATAAAGCAGCTTCCAATTATGATCCAGCAGTTCATTATGTAGATGACACGAGTTTCCATTGGTGCAATGACAACTGAGTGTGTACATTGTAAAGCCAGGAAGTGGCCTAGTGAGACACCTGCACTGTGCTGCAGTGGTGGAAAGGTTAAACTTCCTGCAATCTCCCAACCTCCAGAACTATTGAAGAAATTGTTGTCATCAACTGGTCCAGATTCCAAGCACTTCCAAAGCAAAATTAGACAATACAACGCTGCACTACAGATGACATCATCTGGAGCCACAAGAGATTTAACTGAGCCAGGATTCATGCAGACTTTCAAGATCCAAGGTCAGATATATCATCAGATTTGCTCTCTACTACCTCTGTCAAATGAATCACCAAAATTGGCCCTTCATTGTTTATAATTTGTACCTGTTCTACAGTTACAAAATAAGCTACACAAAACATGTTTTTGAATTACGTGTATTTACTTTATATACATATATGAGTTGGGAACTTTCTTATTTCTTTATTGCCCACAAGGGGCTAAACATAGAGGGGACAAGCAAGGACTGACAAAGGGATTAAGTCGATTACATCGACTCCAGTGCATAACTGGTACTTAATTTATCGACCTCGAAAGGATGAAAGGCAAAGTCAACCCTGGAGGAATTTGAACTCAGAACATAGCAGCAGACGAAATACCGCTAAGCATTTCGCCCGGCGTGCTAACGTTTCTGCCAGCTCACTACCTTACGTTGGAAACCTTCTTTTAACATTTCACTTAACGTTAGTGTTCCATACTGGCATGGGTTGGAGAGTTATTAATGTAGAAAGTTGGTATTTCAGCTACTAGCAGTTGAGACCTGCATAATCTAGACGGCGTTTTTAAATTTCATTATTCTCTTTAACCCAGGCAATGCTGGGTATTTCTGCTAGTTGTATTATATAAGTATTATATACTTACATGTTATATAACTATTATGTACATTGGCAATGTTCCTCACAGAGACAAAGTGGCTGAGTTCCTTTCGAGTGTTGGGCTTTGGGATTATGTCATGCTTGAGAAGAAGACCCATCAAGATGAGCAAAATTGCAGTCGTGGTAGATACCATTGTCATGCAAAATGGCATGTAAATGCACCCTGGTATCATGCAAATGGCACTCATGTCGGTGGCACATAAAAGTACCCATTACACCCTCGGAGTGATTGGTGTTAGGAAGGGCATCTAGCTGTAGAAAACCATGCCAAATCAGATTGGAGTCTGGTGTAGCCTTCCAGCTTACCAGTCCTGGTCAAACCGTCCAACCCATGCCTGCATGGACAATGGACATTAAATGATGATAATGATGATATGTGTTATATATATATGTAATTATTAAATTATCTAAATTTAAAAAAATATGCTTCAACTAATGAATGTAAAGATGGTTTTAGTTGTTTAACGAACAGTTTTAAACATGTGCCGTATAAGCCCCATTTTCTTTTTACAGAGGTGCAGATGTGGATATGTGGTTAAGAAGCTTGCTTCCCAACCATGTTGACTCGGGTTCAGTCCCACCATGCAGCACCTTAGGAAAGTCTCTTTCTGGCAATCATTAGTAAATCTTAAATATTTCAGTTTATCAATTATTAACCTTTAATTGTAATTTTAAATTTTAAACATAAAAAAAGACACTTTAATGTTAACAATTGTTATTATTGTTATTATTGTTATTATTATTATTATTATTATTATTATTATTATTATTACATTTACGTTTGTGTTTTAGGTTTATTCTACTACCTATTATTCAGATATTCATGTGAAATAAATTGGAAATTACAATTAATTTGTAATTTTAATTAAAATAGAAATATTCGTGTGAAAACACTGGTTTAATCAAATTCTGCAGTACTCATCTAAAACATTTTTCTGATATTGCATATTTTCATTAGAAATTTTCCAGAAAATATATAGAAAAATCAATTTTCAACCATAATTAAAAATGGAGGGGGACAGCAGTCTATTATTACTACTATTATTATTATTATTATCATTATTATTTCTATTATAAAGAAGTAATGTTTCAAGTTTTTCACAAGTCAATATGTATTTTGAATGAGTATTTAATTTGATGAGACCTCATACACTTTATCAGACGTTAATAACCTGGTGTGATAATTTTGGTCATTCATCATCACCATCCACATCACTACCATTCTCACCTCCATCATCATCACTGTCAGCATCACAATCACCACCACTCTCATCACCATCATCACAATCACTTCCACCACCACCACCACTCATCATTGTGATCATCTCCATCCATCATCATAATAGTCATCATTATCATCATCATCAACAAATGCCCCGTTTTCCATGTTCCAGCATGGCATGTCACCATTTATCATGATTATTTTTTGTCATCTCCTTTGTTAGGTGATCTTTCACCATCTCTTCATACACCTTTATTGGTCTCCTTTTTACACAACTTCATTTCTGTTCTCTCATTCATTCATGCTAACACTATGCATCCAGTGGAGGATACTGAGATGAGGAATTCTGTACATTATTTACATTAACGGATATGCGTTCTCATCTTGTTTATTGTTACCACAACATTTTGGCTGATTTACTCTCTGGCCTTCATCGGGTGTCCTGGTAGAATTTTGAACCCAACCCTGGGTACTCATTCCTAAGGTACTTTTTTGCTGATGTTATTGTTATTATTATTTATTCAAGGCACTACTCAGAATTGAACTTACAATCTTGGGGTAAGTAGCCCATGCTCTTAACCATTATGCTATATGTAATTATAGAGGGAACTATAGAGTGAATTATAGAGTGAATATAGAGTGAATTTTAGGGGCTTATAAACCTAATATTTTTGTATCCTTCATTAATACCAGTTCCCATATTCAACTCATATCTGCACTAGGTCTGTTTAGGAGGTTATTGTGTCCTAGCATATGTGCTGCCTCTTTTAGTTTTCATATTTGCCAGTGGTGTTCTCTGTCCATTATTTTAACTTCTTCCCACAGGGGAAGGTGGTCTCTGCTTTTCCATACATGATCAGCTATACCTGATTTTTCAAAATCTCGTGTCACAGCTTTACGATGTTCATGTTCCTCTACCCTTGTTTTGAGTGGGCAGCATGTTTCACTAGGGTTGGGTTCAAAATTCTACCAGGACACCTGGAGAGCAGATCAGCTGAAACCTTTCAGTTTCCGTCTACCAAATCTACTCACAAGGCTTTGGTCAGCCCGAGGCGATAGTAGAAGACACTCGCCCAAGGTGCCACGCAGTGGGACTCAACCCGGAACCATGAGGTTCGTAAGCAACCTACTTACCACACAGCCACTTGCTCAATAAAACATTAAGTTAGAAGTATGTAGAATGTTTAAACGTGTGGTGATAATTTAGATAATTACATCATGTCCAAAGGTAGTTATTGCTAGTCAACCACTCTTACCATCCTGAGAAAGGCTCATTGATAAGTATGGTTGACCCCACACACACATATACACATGCATATGCGCACACACACACACATCTTTTCATAAGTCATAAAGAGCTATTGTATAATTTATTGTTAATTCTTCAAACCTTCTCAATCTTACATGGTTAAGAAGTTCACTTCACAATTCCAGTGTTTTGGGTTCAATATCACCGTGCAGCTCTCAAAGCCAGGGAGCACAATTTGGTAAGCAGCAAATGTATGGAAAACCATCAGGGGAAACCACCTGTGTTCTTGGGTATTGGAATTAATCTGTTACCTGGATTAACACTGCCACCAACACCTGGTCCTTCAGGTACTTTACTGTAATCTCTTTCAAGCATTCATGTGAGGTCTCCAGTCTGGGGATAACATGATTCCACCAGCCTCAGAACCTTTGCAAAGAATCATGGGTACTGTTCCTCTTCCTCTGAATTAGCCATTAAAAATGAAGAAATCCAAGAGCAACAAACCATGTGATTATGAGAGCAGATATGTAATTTAGTAGACATCATATTACATGGTTGAGTAACCTCACAGATAGCATTAAATGAAATGATGCAGACTCACTTGTAACCTTTCAATCTGAGGTAAAATAATAATAATAATAATAATAATAATAATAATAATAATAATAATAATAATAATAATAATAATAATAATAATAATAAAGTACATCCTACTTTTGGTTTTTGGTTATTAAATAGATTATGTCTTCCTTAACAGCTTTCTACAACAAATGTCTGAGATATTTATTAATACATTATCTCACCATAATTACTGCTTTAAAATGTAACTCTATCCATTAAATCTTCATTAATACCCCCACCCACACCCCATCCTTTTATTGCTCCCCTATTCAATAGTACATATGTTATTCTCAACTATGACCTATATCAATGTTATGACCTGTAGTAGTAGTAGTAGTAGTAGTAGTGGAGAATTAATCATTTTCATATCCTCTCTATTTATTCTCATTACTTGATAGGCTACGGTCCTCACTGTTTATTCGGCTACAATACAAAACTCGATTAGAATTTGTTTACTCTTGAAACCTTTTTTCTATTTTGAATAGAATATTAAAAGAATGGTATTACATCCTAAAACAAAAAAAAAATTCACAAACAAAAAAAACAATTCACAAACAAACAAAAAAACATTAAAATATAAATATAAACATATTAATTACTTATCAACTTTTATTTTTGTGTTTTATTTTTTTGCTTCAGCCATTGGAGTGAGGCCATCATTTTGCCACACTTCTAAGTTACGAGGGATGTAAACAAACCAACACAGGTAGCCAAGTGGTGGAAGAACAAAGACAAAATCACAGATACACATGTCATCCTCACCATTTTCCAGTGGACATGTGTGTATGTATATACATAAACATACACATACACAATAGGCCTCTACCACCTCCACTCAAGAGTCTGAGATTGGCCCATGGCTATAGTAGAAAATATTTACCCAAGGTACTGTCCAGTGGGACTGAACCCAAAACCATCATGTGGTTGTAAAGCAAAATTCTTAACTGCACTACCATGCCTGTGACTTTGGAAAAGCCAGAGCCATCTGACTGGCACCTGTGCAGGTGGCACATAACAAGCATCATTCAAGTATTGGGTCCCATGGAGGGAGTGACAGGTGACCAAGACCTTTAGTGATACACTGTGCTTATGAAGACCTGTCAAGCCAAGTGAGATCATAGTCATGGCTGATGCTAGTGTCATGTCAATGGCACCTGTGCCACTATACGCTTGAGGTAGTTGGTATTAGGAAGGGCACCCAGCTGTAGGAACCATGCCAAAGCAGATTGGAACATGGTGCAGCTCCCCAGCTTACCAGTTTTCAAACAAACCATCCAACACATGCCAGCATGGAAAGCGGATGTTAAATGATGACTCAAATCTCATCTGATTCCCTCTTGTATTTGATTTTTTTTTTTTTCACCTTTTGAGGGGTATATTTTTAAGATCCCTTTTTCTTTATTTTCTTTTTTACTTATTCCTTTAGAGATTCAACAGCCCTTCAAAGAAATGTCAATAGATTTGTATAAATGAAATACATGCAAAATAAGTCAATTACAATTTTAGAAAATTCAAAAATTTCTCTGAACAATATGCAGTATTCAGTTTTCTCAAGTTATTACTTGGGTTTTAAGAGTAATCATTAAAAGTAGTTATTAAAATCTATTTTTAACCTTTTTGTTATTATATCTCTGTCGAAAATACACTGCCTTAGTTTCATTAAATCTTGAAATAATGATAAACTTAGTAAAATATATCATTTTTCAGCTAGTGTGTTAAACATAAATTGGTTTCAAATTTTGGCACAAGGCCAGCAATTTCAGGGGTGGGGATAAGTCAATTACATCAACCCCAATGCTCAATTGCTATTTATTTTGTTGACCCTAAAAGGCAAAGTTGACCTCAGTGGAATTTGAACTCATACCAAACAAAATGCTGCAAAACATTTTGCCTGGATTACTCTTTACTTGTTTCAGTCATTTGACTGTGGCAATGCTGGAGCACTGCCTTTAATCGAGCAAATCGACCCCAGGACTTATTCTTTGTAAGCCTAGTACTTATTCTATCGGTCTCTTTTGCCGAACCGCTAAGTTACGGGGGACTTAAACACACCAGCATCAGTTGTCATGCGATGTTGGGGGGACTATAGTAGAAGACTATAGTAGGCTATAGTAGAAGACACTTGCCCAAGGTGCCACGCAGTGTGATTGAACCCAGAACCATGTGGTTTGTAAGCAAGCTACTTACCACACAGCCACTTCTACGCCTAACGATTGCTAACGATTCTGTCAGCTTGCCACCTTGTTGGTGTTTCAAACATAAATTAACATGATATTTGGATGCAAGTCCTTAATTTAAAGCACTTCAAAATAGAAAATTTGTATCATAGATACAAGGGCAGTTCCAGGCTGGTCAGTATCAAGAAATGTTAACACTTTTGACACCATATTTTTATTCAAATAACCTGCTTTTGTCTCAGTTTTCAAAATAACAACAGATTCAGTAAAACAACTTTGTCCTTAATTAAGCTGGCATTTCGATCATAAATTAACAAGAAATTTTGATGGAAGATTTTAATTTTAGAGCGCTTCAAAGCAAGAAAATTGTATCATAAAACAAGGGGTGGTCTCAAGCAGATTCATATCAAAAGGGTTAAGGTTTTTTGCAGTTCCTTTAATGTGAAGTGTTGAATCTAGAATACTCAAATTCCATACATTGATTTTTCGGTGACATTTACTCTCTTTATTAAAAAAAAAATGTTATCTGTATTAAGTAAAAAGAAAAAGAAGAAAAAAGACAATGTCATTATTTGATTATTCAAAAACAAAAGAACATCGATTGGCATTTAATCATGGATAAGATGATTTGAACTGAGAAAGGATTGTGTGGTAAGAAGTTTGCTTCCTAACCACATGGTTCTGGGTTCAGTTTTGTTGCATGGCACCTTGAGCAGACTAAAACCTTTTGAGTAGATTTGGTAGATGGAAACTGAAAGAAGCCCATCATGTGTGTGTGTGCGTGTATTTTTCCCCCGCCACAGCTTGAGAAATGGTCTTAGTGTGTTTACGTCCCCACAACTTAACAGTTTGGCTAAAGGAGTCAACAGAATAAGTGCCAGTAACAATAATTACTGGTATCAATTTATTCAAATAAAAATTCTTCATGGAGGTGCTCCAGCATGGCCGCAGTCAAATGACTGAAGCAAGTAAAAGACTGAAGCAAATAAAAGATAACACATTGTTAGTCAAAGGTTTTCCATGGGTTGTTTGTTGGTTTACTGCCATTTCTGACGGTGAATATCACAGGAGACTTTGTTCCAAAAGCTGACTTTTTTTGCTTTCTTTTCTCTTTTTTGTTAAACCTTGCAATGACTGCATTCATTTCTGATGCATATATGTGTAAAACACACATACACACACACACACACACACACACATGCACATCCATTCATTTTATTAGAAGATGAAGCTTCTGGAGTCATAGCACAGAGTTTTAAATGATCGAGGTAGGGAAGTAATGTGACAATATCTCTTTTACTCTTTTACTTGTTTCAGTAATTTGACTGCGGCCATGCTGGAGCACCGCCTTTAGTCTAGCAAATCGACCCCCAGGACGTATTCTTTGTAAGCCTAGTACTTATTCTATCGGTCTCTTTAGCCGAACCGCTAAGTTACGGGTACATAAACACACCAGCATCGGTTGTCAAGCGATGTTGGGGGGACAAACACAGACACACAAACATAAACACACACACACACACATACATATATACGACGGCTTCTTTCAGTTTCCGTCTAGCAAATCCACTCACAAGGTTTTGGTCGACCTGAGGCTATAGTAGAAGACACTTGCCCAAGGTGCCACGCAGTGGGACTGAACCCGGAACCATGTGGTTGGTAAGCAAGCTAGTTACCACACAGCCACTCCTGCGCCTATGTAAACAAATATCTATGAACACATTGACATATTATTGACTATTGAAATTTGATCGGATACTGAATAAAAAGAACAAATAGTATGTGCCGCACAAAAATTGTCACTCGCAATAGAAATATGTTCTATGTTCAATTAAATTAAACCCGACCCTACACGGTTGACAAGCAATCTCTTCGACCACAAAGACATGCCTGTTCCTATGTTCACAGGATATCATTGAAAAAGTGCGTAAAACAGCAAACAACTTGGTACAGTATTTCACTTTATTATTAACGTTAGATGAAATAATATATTGCAGTTATGTCTCTGTGATAATTTATCTATTGGTTACTGCTGTCAGGCAGCTACTGTTTATCGATTGGTTACTACTACTGTCAGGCAGCCACAGTGATAGAGTGAAATGACATGTACTTTACAGCTTCCCATTTATCTTTCTCCCTATGTTTTTACGGCTTCTTGCTTAATTAGGAAATTTTTTGGTTACCAAGTTATTGAAAAAACAACACAACTAATATAAATGTCTGCCATAGTCATGTTTGGAATCTACTGTTGAGGGTCTCTTTAGTTGCTAGGATGGGTGTATGTGGTGAGGAATTTCACTCTGTAATCATGTGGTTCTGAGTTCAGTCCTGTGGTGCAGAACCTTGTGTAGGTGTCTTTAACCATAGCCTTGGATTGGCTAAACTTTGTAAGAGGAATTTAATGGATAGAATCTATATGGAAGTTCATTGTGTGTTTTTATTTGCTTGTTTGTGTGTGTGTGTGTGTGTGTGTGTGTGTGTGTGTGTGTGTGTGTGTGTGTGTGTGTGTGTAAACATCTAAGAGGGATATGAAATACAGGATACCAATCTATGATGTTAAAATATAATACTGAAATATATTTTATATTACAGTACATTCAATAAGGTGGCTGCGTGGTAACGTGCTTACTTCCCAATCACATAGTTCCAAGTTCAGTCCCACTGCATGGCACTTTGAACAGACGTCTTCTGCTATAGCTCCAGGTCAATCAAAGGCTTGTGAGTGGATTTGGCAGATGGAAACTTAAAGAAGCCCATCGTATATATATTTATCTATGTGTATGTGTCTTTGTGTCTGTATTTTCCCCACCACCACCACTACCTGACAACCAGTGTTGGTCTGTTTACATCCCTGTAACTTAGCAGTTCTAGAAAAGAGATCGATAGAGTGCCAGGATTAAAAAAAACACTGTGATTAATTCCTTTAATTAAAAGTTCTTCGAGGCAAAGTTCCAGCATGGCCACAGTTTAATGACTGAAAACAAGTAAAAGATAAAAGATGATTAATTATTTTTTTTAATCTTGTGTATCCCAATTTGTAAATAGATATGCAGTGGACCAATAACTGGTTCATGCAATTCTGACATTGAGAGAAACAAGGGAGCTTCTGTATAACTTGGTGCAGAACAAATATCAACAGGGAGACTTTTTCTTTTCAACAATCCCTCTTTAATATTTTTGACCCACTGAATATCATTCGTTCACAAATTGTGAGCTAAAATTGATTTAAGATTAAAGATAAAAAATATTAAATTTGTCTTTGACATACGTAGTTGGCACAGTCACTTGTGAACTACATTAGAAGTATTCTGATATCAAAGTTATTTTAATAATATATATTAGCACAATGCAAGAGTGTCCCATATTTCTAAGTTCAAATTTCACTAGAGTCAATATTGTCATTCATTTTTTTGAAAGAATCAGAGTAAAAATCAACTGTCCCACTACATTTGAACTGAATTCACCAGCTACGCTTACAAAAATATACTAGTTTTACTAAAGATGAGCTGAGCTCACTGGCCATTCTAATAGTAGTTTAAAATTTTGGAACAAGATCAGCAATTTTGGGGCAAGGGGGTAAGTCGATTACATGACCCTACTACTCAACTGGTACTTATTTTATTGAACCCAAAAAGGTGAAAGGCAAAGTCAACCTTGGTGGAATTTGAACTCTGAACATAAAGATGGACAAAATACCGCTAAGCATTTTGCCCCACATGCTAACAATTCTGCCAGCTCGTCACCTTACTAGATTTAGTAAAAGTTGAGCTGAGTTGATTGGTCATTGTAATAAAGTATTATTAGAGCTGAGCTGAGATCACTAATCATACTTATAAAAAAGATCAAAGCAGTTTTTACTTCAGTTGAGCAGAGATAAGGAGCTATGCTTATACAAAAAAAAAAAATGTTTTACCAGAGTTATAGTTATAAATAAATAAAAAAATCTTTACTGTAGTTGAGCTGAGATCACTAGCTATACTTATTTAAAAGGTAAAATAGTTTTACTAACTTCCCTGGCCATACATACATATCACTGTCAAACAATATTCTATGTAGTTGCTCAACTGACTAGAAATTGTCTGCTCTTGCTCAAATCACATTCCATGATCTTATAAAGTGATAAGGACATATTAAATGATTTAGCATTGTAAAAAGCTGGAAAGGTTAAAGTTTTGACTTTGGGTTAGATAACCAACCATTATGACTCTGGTTCTTTGGTGCATTTTGCAGAGTTTACTTTATTGCATGCATTGAGACTAGGTTGAAGTGTTAACTACATCTGTCTCATTGGTCCAGATGTGGGTGACTTAAAAGTTGTGCATTGCCCCTTCACCTTTTCACTGACTAAGAAAGATAAAATGACCAAAAAAGAACATTAGTTTTGGCCATTGTCAATAAGATCTCATTATTTACGCTTTATTAACTAATTGTTATGCCAAAAGTTTGTTGAATTGATTTGTAAAAGTCTCCAATCACTGACTGTTCCTATCTATAACCACCCTAAATCACTCTTGATCAATATTCTTGTTTAGTTAACCTTTATATTAAGTGCCTTCGTTCTTGAGCCATTTCAGAAGATATCTGTCCCCCACCCTCACACACCACAACCGTTCTTCTCACTGATCTTTTTTAAGCTAGACATCTAATTTAAGTGCTTACTCATCCATCATTAATTAACTTACAGTTCATTAAATTAAAGCTTGGAAATCACTTTTATTTTATTTGTTATATATAGATGCAGGCATAGCCGAGTGGTTAAAAAGTTTGCTTTGCAGCCCCGAGGTTTCGAGTTCAGTTACAATTCATAGCATCTTAGATAAGTGTCTTCTATTATAGTCCTGGGCTGATAAAAGCTCTATGAGTGAATTTGTTAAACAGAAACTGAAAAAGAAGCCCATCATCTGTGTGTATGTCTCATTGACGACAATTAATATGTTATGTCAAGGCAGACATGGCTGTTGTACAAATGGTATTGTTTCTTTGCAGTCATCCATGAGAAATTATCCAGACAAAAGGAAAATGTCAACTAGTTTGAGGGGAGGGATGGCAACAGAATGTATATGTGGCAAAAGAAAATGTTCCTCAATGGATTTTATCAGCCCCAAGCAAACATAGAAAAGTAGGTTAAAATGGCAACAATGATGATGATAATGAAGGTTGTGATGATGATAATCGTAATAATGATGATGATGTTGATGATGAGTGTTA
The DNA here is from genome assembly GCF_046866305.1 of Octopus bimaculoides. Classification (NCBI taxonomy): domain Eukaryota; kingdom Metazoa; phylum Mollusca; class Cephalopoda; order Octopoda; family Octopodidae; genus Octopus; species Octopus bimaculoides. The sequence continues at coordinate 192,075,362 of NC_142928.1, forward strand.
GCCATTGATTTTTTAAAAAATGAGATATAATATTCAATCAGCTTGAACAGTATCAATAAGAGCAGGTGTGACTGTCCGGTAAGAAGTTTGCTTCCCAACTAGATGGTTCCAGGTTCAGTCCCACTGTACAACACCTTGGGTAAGTTTTTTCTACTCTAGCCTCAGGCCAACCAAAGCCTTGTGAGTGGATTTGGCAGATGGAAACTGAAAGAAGCCCATCGTATGTGTGTGTGTGTGTGTGTGTGTGTCATTGTGTCTGTGTTTGTCGTCCACGCCACTAGTTGACAACCAGTGTTGGTGTGTTTGCATCCCCACAACTTTGTTGTTTGGCATGAGACTGATAGAATAAGGGCCAGACTTTAGAAGAAAAATACTGAGGTTGATTCGGTTGATTAAAAAATTCTTCAAGGCTGTGCCCCAGCATGGCCACAGTCTAATGATTGAAACAAGTAGAAGATAAAAGATGGTTACGAATAGCTTTCTTATTTCTTTATTGCCCACAAGGGGCTAAACAGAGGGAACAAACAAGGACAAACAAAGGAATTAAGTCAATTACATTGACACCAGTGCGTAACTGGTACTTAATTTATCGACCCCGAAAGGATGAAAGGCAAAGTCGACCTTAGCGGAATTTGAACTCAGAACGTAAAAAAAGAGGAAATACCTTGAAGCATTTCACCTGGCATACTAATGTTTCTGCCAGCTCGCCGCCTTATACTAATAGTTTCTGGTGTGAAATAGTCTTAGATCGTGAAGAAGAAAGAGTCTGTCGTTTATGATAGATTCCATATTTGCAAAGATTATGATTAGCAAATGCTTGAATGGTTAGCCTTTTGTTTTCCATATTTCTGTTTTTATTTCAATTAATTTTGAAAATAATGTCAAACTTCATAAAATACTTTGTTATTATTAAACTAGTGTTTCAAACATAAATTAACATGAAATGTTAAAGGAATGTTTTAAAGTAGAACTGGAAGTTTTTTTTTTTTTTTAATCATAGAACCAGAGACAATCATAGTTGGGTCAGCACCAGAAGGGTTAAAACATATAAAAAGTGTAAGTGAGGATGGTGTCTGTTTTGATTTCGTTGAGTTTTCAAATTTCCAAAATATGTTCTACCTTAGAAGCAAAAGTCTGACAAAAATTCTATATTTTAGCAGATTTCATGTTTTCTATCTGTCTCTTCTAATCATATCTAATTTATATCAATAGTATATGTGGACACATGCATAAAAATAAACCTTGTAATTAGCATATGCTAATTTCACTGGAATCTAAATTCATGTTTGGCACTCAGAAACCAAATTCTTCGATTCAGTATTTTAATTCCCTGTCACATATGATAAAAATGAAATTGCCATTGTTCTCCCACTTCACCAGTTTGAGGTACATTATTATTATCATTATTCAGTAGTAGTATTTTTATCATGTGCTTTCACTGCACAACCGAGCACAGCTCTGTGCATCTTGGGTATGTGCTGTGGTTTGCTGTGATGCTCTTATGGTTACTGTATTGAAAGTGTTTTACGTTGGATGTATGCAGTGTCTAGTAGTGTTATTTTCTGTATGTTATATATACTTGTTAGTCCTGGTGTTTTTGTTATGTATTTGTCTGAATGTTTATTTATCATACCTAATGCACCTACTATAATAGGAATTGTTTCTAGTTTTAGATTCCACATTCAAGTTACCTCTATTTCCAGATCTTTCTATTTTGAAAGTTTTTCCATTTCTTTTAGAGAAACATTGTTATCTGTTGGTATTGATATCATTATTAGAAGGCATTTTTTTTTTATGATCTCTGACAACTATATCCAGCCTGTTGGCCTATTATTATTATTATTAATATCTTTATTATTATTATTTTATGTTTGACTTTTGCTTTGCATTTGTACAAGTTGGCTCCAAGTCTCACTCAGAGACCTCAAGAGACAACAAGTTAGAAGTTCATGTTGGTGTTATGCCTAGGGTGTCATATATTTGGATTTGTACATAGTATTGTTCTAGAGAATGTTTAAGAAAACATAAGAAAATTATGTTTGTTTTAAAGTTTGAGATTACATAGTCAGTACTTTACATAGGATATGGTCAGTTCCCATGAGCACTACTTTTTGAATTTCTGCCATTTTGGGGTTTCCTGCTATCTGAGCTAGGTAGCAATCAGCCACTTTTATTATTATTATTATTATTATTATTATTATTATTATTAGTCAAGACGAAGAGTGCGATTTTAGATGTTTATTTTTTTAACAATATTTCGACAGAACGTCTGTCTTTCTCAAGTTCAAACCAAAAGGTGATTGAAAATTCAAAATTTCAGAAACCAAACATAAACTATGAACGAGAGTAACCAGCGTTCATAGTTTACGTTTGGTTTCTGAAATTTTGAATTTTCAATCACCTTTTGGTTTGAACTTGAGAAAGACAGACGTTCTGTCGAAATATTGTTAAAAAAATAAACATCTAAAATCGCACTCTTCGTCTTGACTATTTACCTTCGTGAAGAGTTACGTCAATCCTTTTTTTAAAATTTTATTATTATTATTGTTATTATTATTATTATTATTATTATTATTATTATTATTATTATTATTATTATTATTATTATTATTATTATTATTATTATTATTATTATTATTATTATTATTATTATTATTCAAGCAGTGAGCTGACAGAATTGTCAGCAGGCCAAGTGAAATGCTTTCTGCATTTTGCCTGTCTTTACATTCTGAGTTCAAATTCCAACTTTGCCTTTCATCCTTTCAGGGTCGATTAAATAAGTACCAGTGAAATTCTGGGGTCAATGTAATCGACTTCATCCCCTCCCCCAAACTTGAAGTCTTATGCTTCCAGTAGAAAGGATTATTATTTTTTGTTGTTGTTATTATTATATTAGTAGTAGTAGTAGTAGTAGTAGTAGTAGTAGTAGTAGTAGTAGTAGTAGTAGTATTTGTTGTTGTTTAACCCTAGGTCAGCCCTGAACTGACAGACCTGTTGTCAAAGGTGTTTCGGTAGTGATCATCCTATCTTTCCAAAGTTACCTTGGAATACATTATCAAATGTGATCTTCCCTTAATGTCGGCTGCATCTAATATATGGAGGAGACTCGGCTGCTATATCTAGCAGATTGAGCCACTATCCTAAATCACCATCATGACCCCCTACCACATTCTTATGTCCACTTATTGATGCTATCAGGGATGCATAATGGGGGGGGGCGTCATATCAGCATTATAGGACCCCAGCACATTACTGTTTGCTGACAGCAGGTTACAGCATAGACGGGTTAGCTGCAAGACCCTGAACCCATGTGGCCCTTGAGTACAATGTACCCATGCCTTGAGGTAGCACAGTTGTTTGGGACTTTTATCCCTTTTCTTCTTTTGCGGCCATGTTTTATGGGTGGATACCATTCCTTCTGTCAACCCTTTTCGTTACCTTTGATGTCATCCAGGGAGGCAGTACCATGCTGAGTCTAAAACTGGGAGACATTTTCAAGGCATCAAAGAATGTAGGAATATAGGAATAATTCCACAGCATTTCTTCTGGTTTATTGAATTATTGTTGTTGTTGGTGTTGTTGAGCTGAAACAAACTTGTTGAAGCAGAATATTAAAGAAATGAAATTGACGGGAAACACGAGAAAAGGTAAAAGAAATAAAAGATATTCTTTTAGCCAAGATGACTGTTCTTTTAGAAATAAGCAGATTAGGAAACAAAATACTTACACACACATGCACACACACAAATACCAACATAAACACACATACACATGCAAATATATATACAAATGCGACAAGCATGCAAACAAGAACACCACACATATGCACTCATATACACTTGCTTAAACACACATACACACACATTCACAGGCACACACTCACGCACTCACACACACACACAACATAACACTCACATAGATATGCAGACACTCACGCACAGAATTTAAGTAAAATTATTTTTGTTATCAAATGCTGTTCACTCATAACATTCCTTCACTGCTGCTGCTACTACTACTACTACTACTACTACTACTACTACTACTACTACTACTACTACTACTACTACTACTACTACTACTACGTTCTTAGTTTGTAGGAGCATTTGACTTTATTTGAAATAATTTCAAAGAATTAATACAACATAAATACCGATGAAGTAATAATTCTTCAGGAAATTGGTAAATTCATTTAACTCAAATTCTTCAGATATGACTTCTATAAGAACAACAAAGTTTCTACAGAAAGGGAAACCACCAATCCATCTGCTTGAAATAATAGGCAAATCTCCCTCAAATCACACTGTACTCTCTTAGAACCAGGAGGGATCCATTTGATAATGTAGTTCTAGGTATATTTAAATGAGATGGCCATGGTTGGAATACCTTTGACCATAGGTCTACTTGATCTGGACTGATATCAGCTAAAGCAACAACAATTAGAGCAGCCATGTTTGAATTCAGTTGGTCAACACAACAGAAAACAACAGTATTTAATCTTTTGTGACCGAGGAGTCTTGTTGAGGTCAGTTTTCCCTGTAACCATCCAGAGTTCTGTAGAATAAGTACCTTTTATGTATTTGGGTAGATTCAATTGACTGCGCCCCTGGGAAGACCAGGGTTCAATTCCTTGCAATTTCATTCACATGGTTTTAGTTTACTTGGGGCTATCATAAAAGACACTTCCTCCAAGATACCTCACAGTGAGATTGAACGTGTGATTTCATGACTGCCAAATGAACTTTTTTAAGTCATTCAACCATCTTGCCAGCCATAAACATTACTTTTCTCACACTCTCGCTCTCTCTCTCTCTCTCTCTCTCTCTCTCTCTCTCTCTCTCTCTCTCTCTCTCTCTCTCTCTCTCTCTCTCTTTTTCTTGAGGGAAAAAAATTATATAGGTGCAGGAGTGGCTGTGTGGTAAGTAGCATAGCATGCTTACCAACCACATGGTTCCGGGTTCAGTCCCACTGCATGGCACCTTGGGCATGTGTCTTCTACTATAGCCTCAGGCTGACCAAAGACTTGTGAGTGGATTTGGTAGACGGAAACTGAAAGAAGCCCATCGTATATATGTATATGTGTATATATGTATGTGTATGTGTATATGTTTGTGTGTCTTTTTTTGTCCCTCTAACATCGCTTGACAACCGATACTGGTGGGTTTACGTCCCTGTAACTTAGCAGTTCGGCAAAAAGAGCCCAATAGAATAAGTACTAGGCTCACAAAGAATAAGTCCTGGGGTCGATTTGCTCAACTAAAGGCGGTGCCCCAGCATGGCCGCAGTCAAATGACTGAAAGAAGTAAAAGAGTAAAATAGAGATATAAAACGATACCAAATGCCTTGAATATCAACATTGCATTCTCCTTGTTGTTGTTGTTGTTAATACTGAGAATATCTAACAGTTATGGCTGTAAATGTATTTTTGCCATTACTGTATTGATGGTCGCTGGATTTGTACTAAACTCATTCTGAATTGGGTCCATAACCCCAATTAAACTCAGTTTTAATTGGAACAAACTTCATTTGCTGTGCTAATACTCTTCAATTAAAATTCATGAATGTTATAATAATTTCCAATTACCTCTGCCCGTAATTCTAAGACTTTATGCCTTGTTAAAATATCATTAATGCAACTATTTCTGCAGGTGATGCTGATGGTGGTGATGGTAATAATAGCAGTGGTAGCAGAGTTTGTAGTAGTGTGAACTGAAATCTAACGAGGCTTCAAAGAAAATGCAACAATGTCCTTATTTGTGTGTGTGTGTGTGTGTGTGTGTGTGTGTGTGTGTGTGTGTGTGTTGGCAGCGATGGTGGGAAATGCATTGAATTTTTTCTCTCCAAGATTAAGCAGTTACTAAAAAGAAATTGCACCCCCACCCCCCACACCACCGACTTCAGTTCTTTTGTTACTAAATTTCCCTGTTGAAAAACGTTGCTTCATTTAATTTTGAAAATAATGAAGTTAGTAAAATTACGTTGTCCAAAAGCACCCACTACACTCTCGGAGTGGTTGGCATTAGGAAGGGCATCCAGCTGTAGAAACTCTACCAAATCAGATTGGAGCCTGGTGCAGCCATCCGGTTCGCCAGTTCTCAGTCAAATCGTCCAACCCATGCTAGCATGGAAAGCGGACGTTAAACAATGATGATGATAATAAACTTGCATTTCAAACATAAATTAACACAAAATTTTGATGGTGGGCCTTAAACAAAAAAGCTTATATTGTAGAACCAGGAACAGCCTCAGGTTGATTGATATCAAAAGGATTGATGGTATTACTTTGCTATATCATGTTACACTTTAGGTATTTATTTAGGAATAACTTAATAATATTTACAAGGGGGTTCTGAAAAGTTCCTGGCTTTTAAGGGTATTGCAAAAGGCCTGGTTGGAGGCTCAACATTCTGGGTTCTTTTACAGGGCTTAGGATAATTGAAGGACCACTGCAATGAGTGTGTGAATCTAAGAAGGGAATATCATTATCATCATTGTTTAACGTCTGCTTTCCATGCTGTCATGGGTTGGATGGTTTGACTGACGACTGGCAAACCAGGAGGTTGCATCAGGCTCCAATCTGATCTGGCATTTAACTGATCCTCTTGTATCTTCTTTTACTCAAAGCCAGGAACTTTCCGGCACCCCTTCATACTTCCAATTTAGACACAGAGCCAAAAGTTTTGAGAATGGGCTTAGGTGTTACATTCATCCCCAATACATGACAGGTATTATATTTCATTTGAACCTGGAGGAGTGAAAGCAAAGTTAACCTTGGTGAGATTTCTTCTCAGAATGTAAACGGCTGAAAGAAAGAATAACTCAATAATAATGTCATCCGAAACAAAACATTTTCCAAAATAATATTGCATTTCTATTATATTAATGGATTATAAATTATATTAATGGAATATACAGGCTTTCTGTTTTTCAACAACTAGACACAGATGTGATTTTATTACACACACCATTGTCTTTTGCCTTTTGTATTTCTACTCTGGGACAATTCCCTCCTCCTTTTCCAACTTGGTTCTTAGGAACGTCTTCACCAAGTCCAAATTGATGCCAAACTCAGCATGCACAGTTGATGTTAATAGAAGTCTAAGTACAGGGGCTCAAACTCTCAAACAGACCACTCATCCCAGAAGCACACCTGACCAGGTAGGAAAAAGGAAAGCACTTGTGTCCTGGGTACATTGTGTCTTGAAAAAGAAAAGAAAATTTTCTTTTCTACTTTAGGCACAAGCCCCGAAATTTGGGGGGAGGAGGCCAGTATGCAACTGGTACTTATTTTATCAAGCCCAAAAGGATGAAGAGCAAAGTCAACCTCAGCGGAATTTGAACTCAGAATGTAAAGACAGATAAAATACCGCTAAGTATTTCACCTGGCATGCTAACATTTCTTATTTCTTTATTGCCCACTAGGGGCTAAACATACAGGGAACAAACAAGGACAGACAAACGGATTAAGTCGATTACATCGACCCCAGTGTGTAACTGGTACTTATTTAATCGACCCTGAAAGGTTGAAAGGCAAAGTCAACCTCGGCGGAATTTGAACTCAGAACGTAACGGCAGATGAAATACCGTTAAGCATTTCACCCAGCGTGCTAATGTTTCTGCCAGCTCACCACCTTAAGAAAGGCTGGAATGTTTTTGGTCATATTTCTGGTAAATCAGTTTTTATCTTGACCAGTAGCCCACAACTAAGGCATTGGAATTGTCTTAAACCAGAGCCAGACTTGATGACTACTCTGAGTGTTATCTTTTAAAATAAATAATGTTAAATAATGCTTTATTTTTATAACCAGTTACATAAGACCAGACCAAGTTAGGCTAGTCATGGGTTGTAATTTATAATTTCATAAAGACTGCTCTATAATTTCATTTTGGTTAAGTGTAATTTTCGTTTAATGTATCTCCAATATATCTTAAGCCGGTTTTTGGTATTCAATGTAAGGATATTATCTGAAAGACTGTCAGGAATCTAATGCAATATCTTAATTAAATCTGCTTGAATTATCACCTCTCTAGCTTTAGTAGCGAAACGTCTCAGTAAGATGTAATAATTACTCATCGTCTTCTTTATAAAATAATGAGTTGAAGCTGGCAGAAATGGCAGCAAACTCAACTAAATGTTTGACCGTATTTGGTTTGTGTCTTATGGTTTTCAGTTCACATCCCAATTTATGCTGTGATACACTTTCAGTTTCATACCTTTTTTGTATTATTATTTATTTATTAAACTCTGCTTGCGAAGACCTGTTGAGGCAAGTGAATTGAAATCGAAATCAAACCAAATTCGACGACTAGCACCCATGCCACCCTCTCCTTCATTGGACACTAAACTCTGCTTGCGAAGACCTGTTGGGGCAAGTGAAATCGAAATCATGATTGAACCATATTCGATGACTGGCACCTGTGCCAGTGGAGCACTAACAGCACCGTCCGAGCATGATCATTGCCAGAACAAGCTGTCTGGCTTCCGTGCTAGTGGCCCATAAATAGCACCATGTGAGTGTGATCGTTACCAGTATTGCCTCACTGGCACTTATGCCGGTGGAACGTTAGAAAATCATTCGAGCGAGGTCGTTGCCAGTGCCACTGGAATGGCTCCTGTGCAGGTGGCACGTAAAAAACACCATTTTGAGCGTGGCCGTTGCCAGTACCGCGTGACTGGCCCTCGTACCGGTGGCACATAAAAAGCACCCATTACACTCTCAGGGTGGTTAGTATTATGAAGAGCATCCAGCCGTAGAAAACCATGCCAAATCAGACTGGAGTCTGGTGTAGCCTGCCAGCTTACCAGCCCTGGTCAAACTGTCCTACCCATACCAGCATGGACAACGGACGTTAAATGATGATGATGATGATGATATATGCATGTATTTTTTTCCTTTTGCTTGTTTCAGTCATTTGACTGTGGCCATACCTGAGCAGTACCTTAAAGAGTATTTTAGTTGATGAAATCAACCCCAAGATTTATTCTTTGTAAGCCTAGTACTTATTCTATCAGTTTTTTGCTGAACCACTAAGTTACTGAGACATAAATACACCAACACCAGTTGTCAAGTGGTGAAGTGGGAGGGGGGGACAAACACAGACACTAAGACACACACACACACACATATATATATATATATATATATATATATATATATATACGACAGGTTTCTTTCAGTTTCCGTTTGCCAAATCCATTCACAAGGCTTTGGTCAGTCTAAACCTATAGTAGAAGACACTTGCCCAAGGTACCACGCAGTGAGACAGAACCTGGAACCATGTGGTTACAAAACAAGCTTCTTACCACACAGCCATGTCTGTGCCTATATATGTGTGTCTTATCTATAAAAACTTATGCTTGTGTGAGTGTTTATACCCATACACACTCATACAACAGGTTTCTTTCAGTTTCCATCTACACAATTTACTCACAAGATTTTTGTTAGACAAGGGCTATTAGTAGATACTTGCAAGTTGCTGCACTGTGGGACTGAACTAAAAATCAGGTGGTTTGGAAGCAAACCTCCCAACCAAACAGCCATGCTGTCTACCTAGAATGTTGTTCATTAAAAAGAGTTTTTTTTTTTTTTTTGGCTTTGAAATATGATAAATCCAAGTCCTAATGTTGATATTTAATGAGAGAGACAGATAAATAGACAAAAAGAGAGAATGAGAGAGTGAGAGGCTGGGAGAGAGACGGGCACACAGAGAGAAAGATGAATAACTAGTTTAGAAAGTCTGGAATGGAATGGAAAATATTATTTTGTGCTCTTTTGAAATTTTTTCCCTGCATCAGCAAAATTCATTTCTCTGGAATAATTAATGTTTCTGTGTACATGGTGGCATTATAATGATTGATATATTGATTGATATTGAAAAAGTTTTATTCTTTATTTTTACATTCTGTCTCCACATAAACATATATTATCAATATTAAACGCATAACGAATTCTTTCCTTTTTTTAAAAAAAGAAAATGACAAAATAAAAAGTAAAACAATTGTAAATAAGTGAAATTATATAGAAAAATAAAATCGGTCATTTTTACCCTTTGGTGTAAAAAATAGATGTGTGTGTGTTTGTAGATAAATATGTGTATGTGTTTATATTTATACACACACACACAAACACACACACAAACACATGCACATATGTATGTGTGTAGAGATAAAATAATATAATTGATGAATCTTTTTGCTCTGGAGTTTCAAGAAAAGAAACTGGAAAAATTACTTTGTATTAATTTGCTTTTCTCGACATCATGCATTCGCGACTTCACTTTCATTCTAAATTTCTCTTGATGAGGATTATTGTTTTTATTATTTACTTTTAAGTTACATGTTTGTTACAATCACTTGCTGAGACACACCCAGCATCTTAGGGCGAGTGAAAGATAAAAGATGTTACAGTATGACTGAAAGCTTGGGAAGGGAATGTGGTAGGGAGCAGTAGTGAAATATCTTCATGTAATACAACACAGACATTTAAATTGATAGGGTTTTTGTGAGGATGTGGACAGTACTTGTCAGTACAATCTTTTGGATTTCTCTGAGACATGGTTCTCCTGGGATGTTTTTTGACATCCCTTTCTTATCATGCCTAGAGCACCCACAATAACAGGAACAGTTCCCGCTGTAAGATGCCACATCTTTTACATTTCAATTTCAAGGTCCCTATATTTATTTAGGGAACACTTACATATATTACATATATTAGTCTACAAATATGTTCTTCCCTGTCTTTAATGACTATGTCTGGTCGATTGTTTTGTTGGTGTTGGCTGGAAAATCCCAGAGAATAGTTACATTTTTACCTTCAACAACTGACTCAGGATGATTATTATTGTTATTATTATTATTGTCTAACTCAAGCATAAGGCCAGTCATTTTTTAAGGCAGAGTTTAGTTGATTACATAGATTTCAATACTTGACTGATACTTTATTTGATTGACTGCAGGGGGAGGAAAGGCAAGGTTGATCTCGGCCAGATTTAAACACAAAACAAAGAACTGGACGAAATGTTGTAGAGCATTTTTGCCAACATGCTAAAATTCTGATAGTTCATTGCTCTTAAAGAATTTTATAATAATAATTATAATATTCCGAGATACTCTATGGATCCTTTATAGATAGGGTGTTATCCCCCTTGCTGCACCGTGTTAACAGCACAAGAAGTGAGAGGATATAAATGGTGGTCTCTTGGTATGCATAGGGAGGAGTTTCTGCCATGAGGTTCCCCCATGGTACAACAGAACTTGGACATTCATATATAACATTCATTATGGTATCCTTTCATCTACAGACGATATCATCTGGATAGCAGTCTAGTGTTGGTTATTTCTTGTTGATGCAAATCCACTCCTGCCAGCCAAGAAGGCATTCCAATAATAATAGTAGAATATTTTCTAACAGTCACAAAGCTTCAGATATAGACAGTGGAGTGTAATCAATTAAATTGAACCCCAGTAGATACCTGATACCTTGTTTTATTGACTCTGAAAGGCAAAGCAGACCTTGAGAGATAACAGTTAAAATAACAGTTTCTAGGAAGCTTGTTTCCCAACCATGTGGTCTCTGGTTCAATTCCACTATGTGGTACCTTGGCCAAGTCTGTTCTATTATGATCTTAGGCCAACTAAAGACTTGTGAGTTGATTTGGTAGACAGAAACTGGAAGAAGCCCATTGTATGTGTGTGTGTGTTTGTGTGTGTGTGTGTGTGTGTGTGTGTTTGTGTGTGTGTGTGTGTGTGTGCATGTGTATATGTATGAATGTATGTGTATGTATGGGTATGTGTATATGAATGTAAATATATGTATGCATGCATATGTATGATTATATGTATGTGTGTGTATGTATGTATATGTACGAATGTAAATATATGTATGGGCGTGTGTGTATGTATGGGTGTGTGTGTATGAATGTAAATATATGTAAGCATGTGTGTATGTGTATGAATGGGTATGTATGTGTGAATGTAAATATATGTATGCATGCATATGTATGATTGTATGTACGTGTGCATATGTATGTATATGTATGAATGTTAGTGTGTGAGTGTGTGTGTGCATGTGTGTGTATGTGTAAGTCCTTGTAAACAAACATCATTGTAATACAAGTAATATTTGTTTCCCATTTTCTGTGAGGAAACATATTTGGCCGTAGGGAAATATTGCCTTGTTTGGAAACAGGTGAGGGTTAGCAACAGAAAGAGCATCCAGCTGCAGAAAAATCTGCCTCAACAGACTTCAAGTGGAAAGTAATCTTTAAAAGACAAACTGAGTCATCAAATAGTTTAATCTATTTCATGGACCAAATTAAAATATTACACATAGATAGAAATACTGGCGAGGGATTATCAAATACTTGATATTCATAAGCATGTGAACTACATTAAAATACTTTCTTCACTCACCACCTCATCATTAAAACTCTGCCTGGTTATTCAGCAACATAAAGTGATCAACTTATAATTACAACAGTTCATTTTAAAAGAACTTTGTAAATTTATGCAGAATCATGATAGCTTTGCTTCCAATTTCTCTTTGGTCTCTTACTCGTTAACAAGGCACTGAATAAATGTGTTGAGAGTAATTTCAATGTTTGTGCAAACTGTTTATTTTTAGAGTTTTACGTTCCAAGTATGTTAGTCATCAATATTCATCATTAAGAAGGTTTATTGCATATAGGTGACATAAGTGTCCCATTCGTTATGTACTTTGAAGGATGTAAATATAACATGTTATAAATATATGCATGTTGATAGTTTGGGAATGTTTGTATACCTAATGCTCTGTATTTTGAATCTGATATCAAATGGCTGTTCAACTGTGTTACTTTGGAAAAAATAGTGAGTCTTAAAAAAATATATATATAATTGAAAATAATATCATTGCAAATATCATCATCATCATCACCATCATCACCATCATCATCAACTTCCTTTTCATAGTATTTTATCATCCACTTTTTTATGCTTGCATGGCTCGGTTAGAGTTTATTGAGGCAGATTTTCTAAAGTTCAATGCCCTTCCTGTCACCAACCCTCACCTTATAATTACAACAGTTCATTTTAAAAGAACTTTGTAAATTTATGCAGAATCATGATAGCTTTGCTTCCAATTTCTCTTTGGTCTCTTACTCGTTAACAAGGCACTGAATAAATGTGTTGAGAGTAATTTCAATGTTTGTGCAAACTGTTTATTTTTAGAGTTTTACGTTCCAAGTATGTTAGTCATCAATATTCATCATTAAGAAGGTTTATTGCATATAGGTGACATAAGTGTCCCATTCGTTATGTACTTTGAAGGATGTAAATATAACATGTTATAAATATATGCATGTTGATAGTTTGGGAATGTTTGTATACCTAATGCTCTGTATTTTGAATCTGATATCAAATGGCTGTTCAACTGTGTTACTTTGGAAAAAATAGTGAGTCTTAAAAAAATATATATATAATTGAAAATAATATCATTGCAAATATCATCATCATCATCACCATCATCACCATCATCATCAACTTCCTTTTCATAGTATTTTATCATCCACTTTTTTATGCTTGCATGGCTCGGTTAGAGTTTATTGAGGCAGATTTTCTAAAGTTCAATGCCCTTCCTGTCACCAACCCTCACCTGTTTCCAACCAAAGTGGTGTCATTTCTTCTTGACCAGACTTGTTCTCACAGAATATTGGAAATAACACTGTTAGTATGACAGTGAAGCTCGTTTACATTTATTGTATGCTGTCAAGACAAGGAGACACAAGCATTCAGTCTATCTTTCTCTCCCACACACATTTACACACACACACACACACACACACACATACATGATAGGCTTCTTTCAGTTTCTGTCTACCAAATCTGCTCCCAAGGCATTACTTGGCCCGGAGCTATAATAGAAGAAACTTACCCCAAGTTGTCATGCTGTGGGATTGAACTCGAAACCATATAGTTGGAAAACAAACTTCTTAACCACTCAGCTATGCTTGCACCTGTAAATTAACTAAAATGCTTACAATTTATTCTTTAAATTACATCTGCAGTGTCTCTCTCTATATATATATATAATCAATAAAACATATATCAGAGAAGAATCATACTCTAAAGCATAGAGTAGTAATTATTAAAACAAAAATTTAAATTCTGGACATAGAGTTACCAAAGGTTTTGTATCCACAAAGTCAAAGCCTTGTGGACAACTCATTAGACTCTATACAAAGACAATTCTAATTTTCTAAGTCGCAGACATGAGGAAACACTCAGAAATTGAGATTTAAGTCTATAAGGGTTGTTTTATCCTCTGGTTCAGGAGATACAACCTGTCCTCATAACATTTTCTGATGTTAAGACTTAAATCTCGATTTCTGAGCATTTCTTCGTGTCTGTGACATAGAAAATTAAAATGTTTTGTCTTTGTATAGAGTCTGATTAGCTGTGGATACAAAACCTTTGGTAACTCTATGTCCAGAATTTAAATTTTTGTTTTAATTATATATATATATGTATATATATATGTGTGTGTGTGTGTGAGTGCACACACACGTACATGTATGGGCTTCATTCAGTTTCCACCTACCAAATTCACTCACAAGCATTTTTGTCTGCCTGGGGATGTAAAAGAAGATACTTGCCTAACATTACGTATAATTGCCTGAACCCAAGTCACACCCATTCATCACAGGGAAATTTTCGTGCATAATTTGAATGCTTTTGTTTTTAAACTTAATTTTAAACATATCTAATTTGTTATTCAGCAGTACAAGTATAGGAGAAAAACTCACTTGATAGTTATTCATATTTGATAGTTATAGAAAACTTTCTTGACAAGAAAGACATTGCCCAGACATGTGAATTAATGTGTTTATACGAAGGGTAAAAATATCACTGAATATCCATTTAAAAAATTTACCTGTGACCTCATTTTTCGTCATTTTAAGATATTTTTGTCTTGAGAAAATGCTTGATTATATTAGGTATATTTTGATTTGAATTTTTTTTTTTTGTTTTCTTGTTTTTTTCCCCCATTTTTCCTTTGATCAAAGCTCTGCCAGTTCTCTTTTGATTCTAAATCTTTATTGATAAGTCCCTTTGGCACTAAATATTCATTCAGTATAATAAATATGTTTAGCTTTATAAAAGATCTCTCTCTCTCTCTCTCTCTCTCTCTCTCTCTCTCTCTCTCTCTCTCTCACAAGAGTCAGAAAATTGCCACCACCCAAAATAATAAGACTTTTTCAAGAATAGATCAAAGTGACACTCCATATCAGTTAGTTTCTATCATATCACTACTTTCAGATCAGTTTGCATTGATAGACATATGGGTTTTTTTCTTTTGTTTGTGTCTGAGTTTTTTTTTTGTGGGGGGGGGGTGAAAGTCAATTGCAATCACCCCACCCCCCCACCCCACCCCCATCCAATTCAATGTCTACCGATTTTTATCATTCAGCCAGTTCCATAAATCAACTGGGAGATCTATTAGTTCTAAATCCTCCGAGGCAAAATAAATCTTTCTTTTCAATGTCCCTCATTTGCCTTTTCTTACCATGCTTTCCTCCTGCGCAATATTCGATTCATTCAGAAGAGATTTGTTTCATTCGTAAGAACTTTTCAAAAACATATTACAAGTGTGTGTGTGAAGGAGAGGGCAGAGAAGATGTAGATGTGTGGGGTGGACGTAGAAGGAACAATGGGAAAAGTTTGTAGAACAGTTGTAAATTAAATTTTTTAAATTCTTCATAGAAAATATTTTGCTGTAATAATTAATTCCATTTGAAATTAATTGTAATTAATTAGAAAGGTGTTATTAAAAAGTAGTTCATTTTGATAACATTGTAATATTTTATAGCTTTTTAATAACTGAATCTATAAAAAAGAACATTTTATTTTTAATTCCCTCTTCCTTTCTTTCTTTTTCTTCTCTTTCTTCTTCTCATATATTTAAAGTATTAAGTACTTTGTTGTAATATACACACAGGTGTGTGTGTGTACATGTACACATCACACACACACTCAGAGGCAAAGCATGGTTGTATGGTGAAGCAGTTCGTTTTCCAACCATGTGGTTTCAGTTTCAGTCCCACTGCACAGCATCTTGAACAAGTGTCTGCAGCTATGGCCACTGGCTGACCAAAACCTTGTGAATAAATTTAACAGATGCAAACTGAAAGACACATCTTGTGTGTGTTTGTGTGTGTGCGTGTGTGTGTGTGTGTGTGTACATGTATGTGTGTATGTGTATATACACACGCATACATACAAATGTATCTCTCTCTCTCTCTCTCTCTATATATATATATATATATATATATATATATGTATACACTCTCTGAGTGGTTGGCGTTAGGAAGGGCATCCAGCTGTAGAAACTCTGCCAAATCAGACTGGAGCCTGGTGTTGCCATCCGGTTTCACCAGTCCTCAGTCAAATCGTCCAACCCATGCTAACATGGAAAGCGGACGTTAAACGATGATGATGATGATGATGATGATATATATATATATATATATATATATATATATATATATATAGAGAGAGAGAGAGAGAGAGAGAGAGAGAAAGAGTTCAAATTTACAGAAAACAAAAGACAAAGACAGGTGTAGGAACAACAAATAGGTGTATTAGTTTAACGCTCAGGAAAAATAGAAAAGCCTTTTATGTTTCAAGCTTATGCTCTTCGACAGAAAGTATTAAGAGGGAAAAAATGGAGAGAGAATTAAAAAAAAAACAGAAAGATATATCTACCGTAAATCCTTGAGTATAATCCGCATTTTTTTACCAAAATTTAAAACTCAAAATCCCTACTCCGTACTATATTCGAGGTTAAAAATGAAAAATATTTTCTAAGCAATGTCCAAGTCTCTATTTGCTGTCCAGCAATGTTTATTCAGATGCATTTTGTGATGTCGAGCTTGTAACTGATAGTGATGAATATGTAAAGGCAATTTATTTAATGTTTATTTTTCACTGTTATTTCTTTATTTTCTGCAAAGTGCACAAAAAAGCTACACGTTTGCATTATGTTATATATACAATAATAATAAAGGACGTTACTGTTTTTATACATTTACAAACCAAGGACGTTATATAGACCTCCTTGACTCAAGTTAGAGAATGTTAAGGTTAGGGTTAGGGTATTATACACAAGGTTTAGGTTTTTCAGAGGTACAGCCCCTTAAAAATCCCCTGCGTATTATACTCAAGGGCGGACTATACTCGGGGATTTACGGCATATATATATCAGACCTGCTTCTTTATGAATACAGAGATTGCAAAAGTAGGTATACAGTAAGTATCCCTATCAATGTTATAATACTTAATTTAAAACTATTGGCATATTAAATTAGTTAGCCTCATTTTTGATTATTAATTATAATAAAATATTTATAACTATAATACACTTTTATTGTAATTTTTAATTTTTTTGATAAAAATAAATGAGTATTGTACATATTTTCTTTATTCATAACTGTATACTTACTTTTGCACCACCCTGTATATGAATGTTTGTTCACATCTTGTCTTAGCATTGCACACTCACTGTAAACAAATGTCAATACATCTGCATCATACAAGCTGTAATGTTTGTTTGCAGTGTTTGGCAGAAACATGCCCGACCATGGTGCTGTTTGTGTTCCACTTGGAGAAATATTACCTTGTTAGGAGATTGGTGAGGGTTGGTGAAGGTGAGAGCATCTGGTTGTAAACAGTCGACTTGAAAAGATTCATATGGAAAAATAGACATTGAAATAAATATATAAATGTAAATGGAATTATAAGCCTCCATCATATATTGACCATAGAAAATAGTCTAATATTAGAGCCATGTTAATATGAGCCCATGTTACAGAAAAAATGGGCGTTAGTACATGTGGGAATCAAACTCACACCTCTTATTTTCATAATAAATGTGCTTATGTATATGGATGATGAATATTAAAATGATATTCGCCAACACTACTCCTAATTTTCT
This sequence comes from Octopus bimaculoides, assembly GCF_046866305.1. Taxonomy (NCBI): domain Eukaryota; kingdom Metazoa; phylum Mollusca; class Cephalopoda; order Octopoda; family Octopodidae; genus Octopus; species Octopus bimaculoides. Next base: position 192,093,328 of record NC_142928.1, read on the forward strand.
CCCCTCCATACACATGCAAGCATGTATCTGACTCATACACCGTTCACTCTCCAGACATTTGTACAATACTGCATATGCTTTATGCACACTTTTGACAAGTTGTAGTGCACCTGACCACTGTATACAATAATTTTATTATTAGTATTATCATTTTATCAGCATCATTTATACGTCTGTCTTCCATACTGGCATGGGTTGGATGGGCTGTTGTGCCCTTTCTAACACCTTTAGTTTATAGCTCACCTTATAGCTGTCCATCAATTTTGATGATGACGTTGCCCTCTGGGAGTTTTATCCTACCTTTTGTGAGTTGGTAGATGTGAAAACAGTTCGACCCTAGAATGGCATATCCTTGAACACAGATGATAAGGGCAGTTGTCCATTATGTTGTTGGTGAGTCTGTTATGACATTGTTCATCACTTTTCCTCAAGCTTCACACAACAGATTAGTTCAAAGTGTGCAGCTCCTTCATCGCAGAGGGAGCACCAGATTCTGAGCAAAGTGTTCAAGCTGTGCCAGTTGCTATGTTTCAAAAGTTGAGGACAAGCTTAAGATGGCCCCTGAATCTCTTCTTAGCTCCCCTATGAGAATGAACATCCATTGATAGTTCTCTGAAGAACACCATTTCCAGGAGACAATTATCGGGCATCCTGATAACATGGCTGATCCATCTTAGAAGACAGCATTGGATGATGGCTTCAACACTGGAGATTCCTGCTTGCTGGAGAATTTCTCTGTAGGGGACCTTATCGTTCCAAGTAATGCATAAAATTCATTGGAGACCCTAAAAAGTATACTGAGTATTTCTTCATTTTTTCTTTGTGACACCATCTCCAGAGAGCATAGGAGTAGATGTGACAGAGAGTGGTGGATATGTGTGTATGTGTGTGTGTGTGTGTATTCATGTTTAGTGTTTGTAACTTGATTGTAAAGTATTCAGCTAGTCTGTTTTAAAAGTGAAAGAATTTGTCAGAATACATGGTCGTGTTTAATTTTGTATCTCAAGCTAGCGTGTGGGCTCACCTTAACACGATAGTAGACTCCTTCTAGCAAAGTTATGTATTATAGGGTCTCCAGTGTAGGCATTGAGGTCCATACAATACATAACTACAGGATACATAAATCAGTGTAAGGCCCCTAAAGTGCCTGCTTATCCCATGCCTCAGATGGTATTACTGCTAAGTGCAAAACCTTCTGAGAAGTATCTTTATATTTAGCCCTTTAAGGGTCACTAAAGGTGTCTGAGCAGTATCTAGAGTATTATACTAAATAAACAGTTGTTTACTTAAACAAAAACCTCTCTGTCTAAGAAACTAATATTTTCACAGACAATTTGTGACCTAACCATCAGAAAATTGGTTTGTTGCCTATGTTCTTTGACAATGTTACTATTGAAGAGAGTTAATTTATCTTCCATAATATTTATTTTCTTGTTTTTACAACTCAATGAACACACTTCAAATAACAATTATATATTATTTTATTTATTTCCTGTGTGCTTTAGAAATATTTTCTCTCACACACACACACACACACACATTCTCCCCCCCACATCCTTTTCTCTCTTGATTATAAAACCTAGAAGAGGAAACATTTAATTGTCATCATTATCATCATCATTTAACATCCGTTTTCTATGCTGGCATGGGTTGGATGGTTTGACAATGAACCCTCAAGCCTGAGAGCTGCACCAGGTTCCAATTGTCTGTTTTGGCATGGTTTCTACAGCTGGATGCCCTTCCTAATGCCAACCACTTTACAGAGAGTACTGGGTGCTTTTTCATGTGGCATCAGCACGTGTGATTTTTACATGATGCCAGCACCTAAGAGTAGATGTTGGCTCCCCAGCCATATTCTTTTCTGTTCAGTCCCACTGCATGTCACTTTGAGCAAGTGTATTTTACTAAAGCTCTGGGCTGAGTGCACTTGATACAAAGAAACTGAAAGAAGCACATTGTGTGTGTGCATGTGTATGTGTGTGTGTGTGTGTCTCGTCTTGACATCATGGCATTGTTATAAATGAACATCATTATGTAAACAGGGGCCCTCAATTCCAGGCTTCCATAAAAATATGTCTGGCCATGGGTTAACGTTACCATACATGGAAACAGGTGAAGGTTGGCAACAGAAAAGATATCCTGCTGTAGAGAATCAGCCTTAGCAGTTTCCGTCTGACCCATGCAGGCATGTAGAGTAGATGCTAAAACCAGTCGTGATGTTAGTGATGATGGTGCTGGTGGTGGTGGTGGTGGTGGTGGTGGTGGAAGGAAGGAAGGGAGAGGGTAGTTAGTCATGATTTCTGCAGCCTGCCTAAGACTGATGAGGTTAATGTTGATTTATCTATTGAACTACAGGAAGTCAGTGCCTGCAGGAATTGGGGGATGGCTGATGAGATAATTCTATGGGGTTGACCTCTCGAGAAGAAACAATTATGGAAAATACTTAATATATGGGCAGTGGATGAGGGATGTGTAGGGAGACAGTATGAGGTAGGAAGAAGAAACACGAATGTATCGGGTGATGTTGAGTTGGAGGTCTTATGTAAACTGCTAGATCTGATGAGTAAGGGGTCATTGTAGTACTTTCAACCAGTAATTATCATAATTATGCTTAGGAATTTTTCCATAAAAGTATATTGAATGAACATGATTTTATTCAATGGCTATCATGAGATTCAAGACAGTCGAACAATCTGAATCAACTGTTTTAGTGGAATAAATTCATCAGAAATGATCAGTGTCCAAGTGTGAAACTTTGTGAAGTGAAAAGTGTTTTCTTGCTCAAAGTAATATATACATATATATACTTGGAAGAAGATGCATGGCGTTCAATCATATAATAATATATATGCATATATATATATATATATATATATATATATATATATATATATGCATATATACATACGTTTATGTACATACTTACATCTATACATCATCATATGCAATTAACCATCTTTCTTCCTTTCTCTCCATTGTAGCTGGAACAAGGAAGATGTGTTCTTGTTTGTCTCCTGTCCTAACTTGATTTACGCATTTGTTTTCACTGCCCTGTTTGTGTTACCTATTTTGGCCCTCCGCAAAATCCCAAATTTTATTTAATTTGCTTTGCAGGAGCAACATTGGAGCCTAGTGCAGCCATTTGCTTTCCAGACCTCAGTCAAACTGTCCAACCCATGCCAGCATGGAAAATGGACGTTAAACGATGATGATGATATATATATGTGTATATATAGAGAATCTAAATAAGTAACAAGGATGTTACTTACTTTACATTCTGTTCACTTAACTTGGAGCTGTGCAGACTATACCGAACTGGCTTGGTGCCTCAATTGAAGTACCTAATTCAACTGAATCTTAATTATATATAGGAGTGGCTGTGTGGTAATAAGCTTGCTTCCCAACCACATGGTTCTGGGTTCAGTCCCACTGCGTGGCACCTTGGGCAAGTGTCTTCTACTCTAGCCTCGGGCCGACCAAAGTCTTGTGAATGGATTTGGTAGATGGAAACTGGTATACATATGATGCCTGATTGCAACAAGTGGTAAATGGACTGTGCAGGCACACTACTTGAGACTTACATTTTCGAAATGTAACCACATGTGAATTGCTGGCAATTCTTTTTTTTCCTCCGTTTTCCTTTACTATTGGACTTTCCTCTGTTTCTGAAGAAGACTTTTGCTCATAACATTAAACCATCTTTCTTTCGTTTCCTGAGCATCTGCTAATACTTTACATGCACCACATCATCGTGTTGTTGTTGTTCTGTGTTTATTCTTCATTTCTTTTGGATTTTATATATATATATAGACTCCTGTGCAGGCGGCACATAAGAAACACCATGTGAGCTTGGCCGTTGCCAGTACCGCCGAACTGGCACGTAAAAAGCACCCACTATACTCTCAGAGTGGTTGGCGTTAGGAAGGGCATCCAGCTGTAGAAACTCTGCCAGACCACATTGGAGTCTGATGTAGCCATCTGGTTCGCCAGTCTCCAGTCAAATTGTCTAACCCAAGCTAGCATGGAAAGCGGACGTTAAATGATGATGATGATGATATATATATATACATAGAGAGAGAGAGAGTGAGTCAGAGAGAGATGTATATATGTTTGTGTGTGTGTGTGTGTGTGTGTGTGTGTAACAAATATTTAACACAGATTATTTTCTGATAATTAGTGGTTGTGTTTTAGAGTTTCTGGCTATTAATTGACATTGCTTTATAGCTGTATAACTTTAATTAAAACCCTTTCATTGCTTGTTCACGCTCCTGTGAGATGGCTAATTTAGCATTGAAAACCCACTTAGTTGCATATAGAAGCTCTCTGTTACATAATTCTTATAGAAGAAATATAAGAAAGCACCAGAAGGGTTGGAAGAAAACCATTCTTTCAAATTTCTGTCTTTTTCCTAGCTGCTTCCTTGTGTTCATGAACTTCACTCTTTGTTACTAAGGGACCCTCCCCGTTGTTGTTCAACATGCTAGAAATAGCAGCCAAATCTTCCCCAAATCATATATCTACCATCTTAAGTAGGGGAAAGAACCATTTGATAGTATATTCCTATAAAGAAAGATGAGTTGGTCATGGGAGGAATGCCTTTGATTATAAGGTCTTCTTCATCAGCATTAACCTAGGAATAAACAATAGGCTTCATAGTCTTCGGCTTGTAAAGTCTTTAAATATCTTACTATCTTTTATTTGTTTCAGTCATTAGATTTTGGCCATGCTGGAGCACTGCCTTGAGGAATTTTTAGTATTTTTTTGTTTGTTTATAAACCTGGTACTTGTTCTCTTAGTTTCTTTTGCTGAACCGGTAAGTTATGAGGACATAAACACACCAACACCAGTTGTCAAATGGTAGTGGGGAACAAACGCACATATGCACACACAATACACACACACTCACACACACACACACACACACACACTCAATGCACACACACACTCACACACACACACAACACAGACGCACACACAACACACACACAACATACACACAAACACACAACACATACACAGTCAAACTATTCAACCCATGCCAGCATGGAAAGCAGACATTAAATGATGATGATCATCATCATATATATATATCACATAGTCATGTGACCAACCAGGCTGTCAGATGTTGTTACACACCGCAGGTTACAGTGCGCTTTTTGCATTGTTTTAACCTCCAAATGCTGCCACCTCACTGGCAAGGCCAACTTCCCCCTCCTGATCAAAAACGGGATTGGAGCAATGTGAAATGAAGAGTTTTGCTCAAGAAAATGATGCACTGCCCAGCTTGGGAATCAAACCCATGACCTAGTGATTGTGAGTGCATCAGCCTAACCACTAGGCCATGTACCTTCATATATATGCATATAGAATATATAATATCTTTATGTGTTCAAGGCAGCGAGCTGGCAGAAACGTTAGCACGCCAGGCAAAATGCTTAGCGGTATTTCATCTGTCTTTACATTCTGAGTTCAAATTCCACCAAGGTCGACTTTGCCTTTCATCCTTTCAGGGTTGATAAATTAAGTACCAGTTACACACTGGGATCAATATAATTGACTTAATCCCTTTGTCTGTCCTTGTTTGTCCCCTTTATGTTTAGCCCCTTATGGGCAATAAAGAAATAAGAAACGTTAGCACGCCATGTGAAATGCTTAGCAGTATTTTGTCTGTCTTTACATTCTGAGTTCAAATTCCGCCAAGGTCAACTTTGCCTTTCATCCTTTCGGGATCAATAAATTAAGTACCAATTGCATACTGGGTTCAATCTAATCGACTGGCCCCCTCCCCAAAATTTTCGGACCTTGTGCCTAGTGTAAGAATATTTTTATATATTTTGTAAACCACCATTTAACAACATATATATTCCTGCTGCTTTAGAAAAGTTGTAGTGTATAACAACTATCTCACTCATTATTTTACAATAATTTTATCAATATTCTACATTTATCCATCTATTTTGCCACTGTCATTTAGGTTATCAACAAATAACTCCAACACATCTAGTTTATAAGGTGTGTGGCTGGCTCACCATTTGGATCATGTGTCACTTTTCAATTACACTGTAAATTCATCTTAATTAGAGGCAATGTATATAATGTCCATAATGTTTGATTATGAAGATGATAATTATTACAGATATTGACATAATCAATTATGATATGCAGATAAATTTTACACTGGTTGTAATATTAACTTCTTCCATTAGAAGACATGTATCTCTAGTATCTCAGTTACAGACTACTTAATTAACTTTTCTACTTTTAAAAAGAGAAATCAATGTGATTATATTTATTTTGATAGACTAATATAGATTGAACATGTTTATTAACAGCAAAATGTAATGTCATCACGCTCTCCTCCCTACTGTTTATATGATGCTGAGAGAATATTAAAATATATAACATATCTGTATTGACTTCTCTGCTTGTATATGTTGCTTGATTGGGGCCAAGGGCCTCAAGCATTCAACTTCTATTTGGTAGTTTCATTGTTGTTGTTATCATGTAATCTCAGATAGTTTAGCGTAACGTCAGAAAGATTGGTAACCAAATTATGTGTTTGTGAAATACACACATGTACAGGAGTGGCTGTGTGGTAAGTAGCTTGCTTGCCAACCACATCGTTCCAGGTTCAGTCCCACTGTGTGGCACGTTGGGCAAGTGTCTTCTACTATAGCCTCAGTCTGACAAAAGCCTTGTGAATGGATTTGGTAGACGAAAACTGAAAGAAGCCCGTCGTGTATATATATATATATATATATATATCATCATCATCATCATCATCATCATCGTTTAACGTCTGCTTTCCATGCTAGCATGGGTTGGACGATTTGACTAAGGACTGGTGAAACCAGATGGCAACACCAGGCTCCAATCTAATTTGGCAGAGTTTCTACAGCTGGATGCCCTTCCTAACGCCAACCACTCAGAGAGTGTAGTGAGTGCTTTTACGTGTCATCCGCATGAAGGCCAGTCAGGCGGTACTGGCAACGGCCACGCTCAAAATGGTGTCTTTTATGTGCCACCCGCGCAAGAGCCAGTCCAGGGGCACTGGCAACGATCTCGCTCGAAAACCCTACGAAGGCCAGTCAGGCGGTACTGGCAACGGTCACGCTCAAAATGGTGCATCTTATGTGCCACCCGCACAAGAGCCAGTCCAGGGGCACTGGCAACGATCTTACTTGGCTTGCCGGGTCTTCTCACGCACAGCACATTTCCAAAGGTCTTGGTCAGTAGTCATCGCCTCGGTGAGGCCCAATGTTCGAAGGTCTTGCCTCACCACCTCAGCCCAGGTCTTCCACGGGTTCCCTCAATTGTTAGAGTGTGACACTTTTTCACGCAGCTATCCTCATTCATTCTCACCACATGTCCATACCAGCGCAATCGTCTCTCTTGCACGCCACAACTGATGCTTCTAATGTTCAGCTTTTCTCTCAAGATACTTACACTCTGACGGGTATTCACATTGACATTACACATCCAACAGAGCATACTGGCTTCATTCCTTGCGAGCTTACGTATGTCCTCAGCAGTCACAGCCCACGTTTCACTGCCATGTAGCATGGTTGTTCGTACACATGCGTCATACAGTCTGCCTTTTACTCTGAGTGAGAGTCCCTTTGTCGCCAGCAGAGGTAAGAGCTCTCTAAACTTTGCCCAGGCTATTTTTATTCTAGCAGCTACACTTTCAGCGCACCTGCCCCCACTACTAACTTGGTCACCCAGATAGCGGAAGCTATCGACTACCTCTAGTTTTTCACCCTGGAATGAGATAGAAGTTGTTTCCTGTTTGTTTACAGTCTTTATTGCACCTGAACATCTGCCATATACAAAAACTAACTTCGTAGTTAATCAGTGTGTGTATGTTTGCGTGTCTGTGTTTGTCCCCCCACCATCGCTTGACAACCGGTGCTGGTGTGTTTACGTCCCCGTAACTTAGCAGTTTGGCAGAGACCAATAGAATAAGTACCAGGCTTACAAAGAATAAGTTGTGGAGTTGATTTGTTCAACTAAAGGTGGTACTCCAGCATGGCCACAGTCAAATGACTGAAACAAATAAAAAGTAAAAAAAGAATTATATATTTTTTCTTCACTCATTTATTACTGTTATTTCATTATTTTAACACCTGTCCATTGTCTGGAAATCTTTTGTCACACATCTGTGACCTCTTCAGCAACACCTTTCATTTTCGTGTGTGTTCTTGATCCACTTACTCCATTCTGTTCTTCTTTTGTGTGTGTGTGTTCATGTGTGTGTGTATGCTTGTGTGAGTGTCATAGTTTTAGCAATAGTATGGCCTTCCCCTCAGCCCCATCCTCACACCCCATTGTGCTGCTACTGTCCTAAGACCCGAAAAAAATATCTGGTACAGTTCTTGTATTCCTCTGTGTATGTGTGTTCACCCATGGTGTTTCCATCATGGTAGTTGTTTTTGTTATTGCCATCTTTGGCACTGCCGCTGGTACTGACCATGTTAGCTGTGTTGTTGACATTGTTATGGCCGTCCGTGAAGTTTCATGTGTGTGTGTATGGGTTTGCTTTGTATGTATCCATGCCCTTTATATATAGAAATATATATAGTAGGCTTATATACCATTTCTAGTTTACTAGAGTCCAGTGTCTATAGAAGACCTTTATCCAATATACTGCTGCCAGTAGCTTCAAACCAAGAACTTACATGTCTACATATTGAAATTCCTGACTGCTGTGCTTTGTTAGAGTTAGCTGTAGTTCTTTATGGCAAAATATCTGAATCACGTAATATTAAAAGAAATAATATTCTATTTGTAATCTCAGTTATACATCTCAAAATTAACTGATGTATATTAAGCTATATATTTGGTGTTATTGCAACTTCCTGTCATATGATATTGATTATTATTATCATTATACAATACTAATGATTTAACTACTCAATCAAACCTGCACTTATAATATTTCAATTAATATAATTAATATTTATTCTTATTATTCTGGCTTGGATGGATCTGTAATACACCATATTTCTAAGCACTTGAAATATCTCTGTGAAGACAGGATTTCTAAATCTTTGTCTAATTAACTCATTTCAAGTCTTCCACGGTTGACTTCTATGTTCTCACTGCACGTATTTCTACTACCAAATCAAACCACTTAGTCTTCTAATTTTCATTCACCATTTATATTAAATATCATACTGATTTAAGTAATTTCCTTTTGATACGACAACTAATGTGATTATCCAGTTTCACTTCATTTATAATTCGACTGTATCTCCTCACATCTTATATTTAACACAGACATGTTGTACCCCTCTCTCTACTTTAAAATCTCTGACAGACCTTTGACCTTGCAGCTCTGCGTCGAACTAAACAAAATTATCATAGGGCATTCATGCATTCAAATATTACGGTAATATGAGCTACGAATATAAAACAAAAACAATAAATAAAACTAATGTAAAATAATCAACCAGGAAATAAATATCCACTGATATAATGTATCACAAGCTCACGTGTGTGTGTATGTGTGTGTTTTATATATATACATAAAATATATGAGAATTTGTCAGAAGCCCTCCAAGAAAGTGAAACGACCCATGTTACATGACAAAAACAGTGAAGTTTGGGGGTAAAAGTCTGATGCTGTGGGGATACATAAAAAGTGATGGTTCAAGAAAGTTGGTTAAAATTGATGGTAACTTGAATGGTGCCAAACACATCCAGTTGCTGAAGGACAATTTGATACCAGACTTGGATGAAGGTGAGATTTTTCAGCATGATGAGACTCCATGCTACAGATTGCATGCAACACAACAGAGTCTGGCTGATGAAGGTGTTACCGTATTGAAAGATTAACCAGCTCAGAGCCCTGACTTAAATATCATCAAGCAAATGTGGACAGAACTAAAGAGAAGAGTTCGTCAGAAGAATCCATGCAACTTTGAAGAGTTGTGGGAACTCAGCCAAGAGAATGGTATCTCATACCTGTGAAGATAGCGAAGGATTTGTATGCATTTCTTCTCAGGTACATTGAAGCAATTATTCAAGCAAAAGGAAGCCACACGAAATATTAACAATATACAGTAACTTCTTGAAATGCACATTATGTAATAAATTTTCATTATAGACATTTTTCTGTTTTAAAACACTGTATCTTGATTGGTTTATATGAAGTGGCCGGAAACTTTTGCACTGCCATTTTTGGTGGTCACCTCGCATCTTCCTCTCTCGTTCAGAACCCCTACTCTACAAAATATAATGATTAGAAATAGAAATGACTCCAACAGGGCTAATGTTTCATCTGTAAAATATGGAATGAGAAACATCCACTTATAAGTTGGCAATTAGTAGAAATTTACAATTGTTTAAAGTAGTCAAAGACTTTTGCACGTTACTGTATATATATATATATATATATATATATATATATACACACACACACACACATATATATATATATATATATATATATATATATATATATATATATATATATATATATATACAGTACCGTGCAAAAGTCTTTGACTACTTTAAACAATTGTAAATTTCTACTAATTGCCAACTTATAAGTGGAGGTGCAATGGCCCAGTGGTTAGGGCAGCGGACTTGCGGTCATAGGATCGCGGTTTCGATTCCCAGACCGGGCGTTGTGAGTGTTTATTGAGCGAAAACACCTAAAGCTCCACGAGGCTCCGGCAGGGGATGGTGGTGAACCCTGCTGTACTCTTTCACCACAACTTTCTCTCACTCTTACTTCCTGTTTCTGTTGTGCCTGTATTTCAAAGGGCCAGCCTTGTGACACTGTGTCACGCTGAATAACCCCGAGAACTACGTTAAGAGTACACGTGTCTGTGGAGTGCTCAGCCACTTGCACGCTAATTTCACGAGCAGGCTGTTCCGTTGATCAGATCAACTGGAACCCTTGACGTCGTAAGCGACGGAGTGCCAACAATATATATATATATAAGGTAATAAGAACAATAATCCATGGATGAAATTTATAAACATTTAATGCATCGCTACAAGGGGTTTCCACATATTACATGTCTATTAAGATCACATCCTGGGATGATCACAGTGTAGTCCTTAGTATCTGTGGGCATCAGGTTGATCATCATCATTGATTCATTTCTTCAGGCGATATAACATTAATTGATGTTTAACAGAAGGATGTTTATCCCTTTTGACCAGTGAGAAGGTTGATTGAGTTATATCACCTGAAGAAATGAATCCATGAGGATGATCAACCTGATGCCCATGGATGCTACAGACTCCACTGTAATTATTCCAAGAATACAGACTGTGATCTTAAGAGACATGTGATTTGTGGAAAGACATGTAGCAATGCATTAAATGTCTATAAATTCCATCCAAGGATTATTGTTATCACTACTACATCTATCCTACATCATATTGGTACAGCTCAATGCAACCTCAAAAATCTGGCTCACCAGTCGTCATCATCATTAGACTGTGGCCAACATAATGAAATAAGAGTTCTATTTGCATATTCAAAATGTCTCCCGTAAGCAAATTTAAAATATATAACACACACACACACACACACACACACACACACACACACACACACACACACACACACACATATATATATATATATATATATATATATATATATATATATATATATATATACTCAATATATCCACATAATATCCACATAAGGGATTGTAAAAACAATCCTGATGCCAACTGGGTTTAACTAGATATATTTATAGGAAGATCATTATTATATATATATATATATATATATATATATATATATATATATATATATATAATCATTGTTTAACATCCATTTTCCATGCTGGCATGGGAAGGATCCTTTGACAGGGTCCAGTGAGCTGCAAGCCTGTGTCAGGCCCCAATATCAGCTTTAGCAGGGTTTCTACAGCTGGATGCCCTTCCTAACACCTACCACTTCACAATGTGTACTTGATGTGCCTTACATGATCCCAGCACGAGTGGAATCATCAAGTAACTTGCAAGAGGAAGCAAAGACAGGAAAAAGGGGCACAACTGTGGCTGTGTGGTTAAGAAGCTTACTTCCCAACCATGTGATCCTATGTTCAGTTCCACTATATGTCACCTTGGGAAAGTGTCTTCTGTTATTGCCCTTGGGCTTACTAAAGTCTTGTGAATGGATTTGTTAGCAGGAAAGTGAGTGACATCTGCTATGTGATTTGTTTAGTTTGTTTTTTATAGTGAGTTTCACTTCTGTTGTCTGTGATATTGGTCGTACTACATTTGTGGATGTCCCAGATTTTCATAAAGTCAACTTTTTCTGACATGTAACTTAGGACATACATTTTTACAGATGCATTCTATAACTTCTTTGTTGGTGATTACGGTATAATGGATTTCTGAAAACTTTACATTTCTTCATGAAATCTTGTGGGGATTTTTTTTGAAGTTTATAGAATCATTGCTGCTTTTTTTCATTGATATATGAGTGCTGTGGTGCCAGTTGGTAAATTGGTATCAAAGACAATTGCTTGCCAAGTGGTTCTCATAGCTAAGTAAATGGATTCTTTAGTTGTGATGCTATCTTGTTGTCTCTATAGTAATCAATACTTTATGAAAATCAGCATTTATTCCATTGAATTCTACTCCAATAATGGTGTATGTGAGGAGATTTGTGTTGTCATTGGCATGTATCACCATGTAAGATTTTTTTTTTTCAGAATTATGTATTTCATGTTGCTGGTTTTTATTTTAAGAGCCTGCATTTCTAGCACACTGTTGTCCCCTGTTAGTTCGCAGATATTTGCATTTAAATGTTTCTGTACTTGATGCAAGCAGTTTTGTATGTTATTAGGCCACCTCTGTTGTGATAAACTCTCTCTGATCTCATCTGAGTATAATTGGGAATATGGTTTGTGCTGTGTTGATGTATTAAAAATGCTTTCTGAATTATTGCTGTGTGGATGTTGCATATGAGGATAATATCATTTAATTCCATAAAATTATCTTTGATGTTGTAAAATTTTTTAATTGGTTTTTGTTTCTGATTTGAAGTGTGTGTGTGTGAGTGTCTGTTGATATATGGTATTGGGAAAAAGATTAAAATGGCACTTCCCATCTTTAATCATTGCTACTGTTGTTGACATTGTTATTGTATTTGTAACATTGTGTATTTCTGGAGTTTTTGTAAGTAGTGTTGTTTGGTGTTTCTCAGAGCACAATTTGAGCGGCTGTGGGTTTTGTTGGTCTAAGGTAGTATTTGCATTATTATCATTATCAGGTACAGGCATGGCTGTGTGGTCTTAAAAGTTGGTTTCTCAACCCACATGGTTTCAGGTTCAGTCCAGCTGTATGACACATTGGGTAAATGTTTTCTGGGCCAACCAAGAAAGCCTTTAGCTTCTGAGGTCAACTTTGTTTTGATCCTTCCCAGGTCAATAAAATAAAATACCAGTCAAGTACTGGTGTCAGTGTAATCAACTAGGCCCCCACCTCTTCCAAATTTCAAGCCTTGTGCCTTTTATAAAGAGAATTATTATTAATATTATTATGTTTTTAGACTAACATATTAATGCATGTATACCAACAAGCAAATAACATCAAGATTTTCAAGTAAATTTCTTCAATAACATGAATTCCTCTCTACCTACAATAACCTTCTACTTCATTCATTTTTTATACACCATCAATTTATTGCAGATACAAACCACAACTTTTAAAAGCTATTCATTGTATTTATTACTGTCACCCAGAATATTTTCCCCCTTACCATTTAATCTCTGGAAGAAAACTTTCACAAAGCTCTTGAAATCGAAAAACATGTATAATGTTTCTTCAGAGAAGTTTATGTAAATATATTCTTACGTCTTAGCAATTACTCTGATACATATGCTTTTATGTGAATTTTTTTTTTTTTTTTCCTTGTTATCTTTTAAAATTTCAACTTGAAATTTTCTTATTGTGAAACATCAAATATTGGCAAGACAATACTGAGTTATTTCCTCTTGGATTTATTCCTCTATGAGAAAAGAGATGTGGTAGTAGTGGTGGTGGTGGTGGTGGTGGTGGTGGTGGGGCATGCTTTTTAAGATTCTGATTGCATTTGAATAAGTAAACTTATTGTACAATGGTATTTCAACTATAATACAACAATCCTATATTTTTTTTCTTTTTTCTCAGACACAGTATATCTAGAATCCTATTATTTCACGTCTGTCTGACCCTCATATTTTTTAAGATGGTAAGATGTTATATAAAGGAAAATTGGCTGCTATTTCTAGCAGAGCAGTTGATAATGTCAGAACTTCCCAATAAGCCTGAGATGTGTGTATGTGTGTAAATTTTGGTTCAGTTTTCTGCATTTAGATCTGCTTGAGAAGAAGACCCATCAAGCCAAGTAAAATCACAGCCATGGCAGATACTGGTGCCACACAAATGGCACTCATGCCAGTGTCACATGAAAGCACCCATTACACTCCCAGAGTGATTAGTGTTAGGAAGGGCATTCAGCCATAGAAACCATGCCAAATCAGACTGGAGTCTGGTGCAGCTTTCCAGGTTACCAGCCCTGGTCAAACTATCCAACCCATGCCAGCATGGACAACATGATGATGATAATGATGTTCTCAACTACGGCTCCTAAAATCTCATGTGGCCCTCAAACGCCCTTCCAGTAGCCCCCAACAGTCTTCCCATTTATAAATATAAATTTTTCTTTCGGCTTGTTCAGCCCCTTAAAAAAAATCCCCTTTTTGGATCTAGCCCAGATATTAAAAAGCTGAGTACCACTAGTTTAGACCAATGAACTGAAAAACAGGAAAGATTTTAAATGGGAGTTGTATCAGTCAGTAATTATTGGAGAAATCCTTTTTTTTTCTTTTTCTTTTTGTATAACTTAGTGAGATGAAGACGGTTACATGACCTTATACAGGGCCCCTGAGACTTGTTAGAGGCTAGGAGGGAGTGTCATATCCGGACTGCAAAGCTGTCCTGAATGCTTGTCACAATGTGAACTCGGCTAAAACCCACCAAAGATCAGGTGATGGTGTTAAACCAAGTTATAGGTTTAAGAATAAGAATATTTACCCCCCCACTCCCCAACAAGCTTCCACATAGTTTCCATCTACAAAATTTCACTTCCAAAATATTAGCCAACCCATGGGTATGGCAGAAGGGGGTTGCCTAAAGAGCTGAGCAGTGATACTGAAACCAAACCTTGCATCTGCAAGCTATAAGCAATACATCGTCATTAACCATCATCATCATCAGCATCATCATCATCATCATCGCTACCACTCACTATCGTCAGTCATCATTACCACCACTATCATTGCCATCATCATCACTAACATCATTACCACTGCCATAATGGTGTTGATGTTTTTAACAGAAAATTAAATGGTGAAAAGATAGTTGGAGAAGGAATTTTCTGTATTCTCCAACTTCTTTCAAACAAGAGAAACAAAAAAAAAAGCAAGCATTAAAATATTCATTATTAATCGTCGTCGTCACCGCCACAATTTAATGCCCATTTTCCATGCTGGCATGGGTTGGATGATTTGACAGGAGCTGGCAAGGCCAGGAGTCACACTAAGCTCCAAGGTCTGTTTTGGCATGGATTCTACTGCTGGATGTCCTAGAGTGTACTGGGTGCTTTTTATGTGGCACCAGCACCAGTGCTAATTTCTTATATTGGTATAAAATCATAGAATTTAAGCTGGTGTACAGTTAACTCTTGTGGAGATGTACAACAAAGACAGCTTTGGTGGTATTTGAACTCAGAATATGGTGGGATAAACTTAAATGATATTAGGTAGTCGGCCAAATTCTCTACTGTTTCTCCAAAGAAGCAAAGAAATGGCAAACACTGAAGATTTCTTATAAAGAAAATCTTTAATAGCTTCAGTAATTTAATATATGGAAGATTTAATAGTGGATTGGTTTGAATTTGTAAGCATAGAAGTCAATAGCAAATTCTTCATTCAATTTCTGATATTAACTGGATGGAAATAAAAGAAGCTATCTTCATCCAAGCAATATTCCCAGCCTTTTTAATAGACAAGCAATAAACTGCAGTAGTTGAATCATAGCAGCTTCGTGTATGGTACGCACTGCATTATTGGTTAAATACTGTACAGTCATGGCCTTGTGGTTTGGAAGTTTGATTCACATCTTTGTAATTCCAAAGTTCTGATTCAATCCTGCTCTGTAGTATGTTTGGGCAAGTGTTTTCTACAAGGTCTAACCAAAACGTATCGGGTCTGCTGCTATAAAAAGAAATCCACAACACATAGCAGTTCAGAATTTAATCTCCTTCGGTGTAGTCACCTTCTGAAGCTGCACACTTTATGCAGCATCGTTTCCATTGAAGAAAGCATTCCTGGAACTCCGTTTTTCAGGGGTTAGCAAGCAGCTGCCTCACCACATTCTCTTGGATATCCTCAGCATCTTGAAATTGTGTGCCTTTCAAGTGGGATTTGATGTTTGGAAAGATTCTTGGTTGTAATAACCGTCAAGCTGTGTCTCTTTTCACACACACACACACACATATTTTCTCTGCGGTGGTCACTGATGGACTGTCTGTGATGTGGTCATATGACTGCACTCAACACACTTTATTTCAAGGCTCTGTTATAAGCAATGAAAGTGAGTGAGAACATTATGACTAGGTGTGCATGTGCAACAGAGTTCAAACTGGACACTTCCATGCTTTATTTCTTTACAAATATTGCACCTTGTGCCAAATGATATATCATTTTCACAAGATTTTAAAAGTGGGGTTTTTGTCATCGAATAATAGACTTGCATAACCTGTTTCAAAGTATTTAATATGATACCATCTCTGAATTCTGAAATAATTGTTCTTCACATTCTACTCTTGTTACAAATACCAACAATATATTGAGGATTGAATTTATGGACAATACTACTGCTACTATAGAATAATTGTTTTAATAATGTCTATTTAGTACCTAAATGATTTAATTTTCTCTTCTCTCTCTCTTTCTGTATATTTTAGATTGCCAGCTCTGTATTTTTGGAATGAGTAACAGGAAAAGATCACGTGAGTTGAATTTTCATTTATTTTCCTTTGTTATTCTTTGTGTATTTGCAGACACATTTGTGTGTGTGTGTGTGTGTGCACATGTGTGTGCACATGTATGTGATCATCATTTGGTGCTTGCTTTCCCACTGGAATGGATTGGACAGATTGACAGGATCATTGAACCATAGGACTACAGACTCCATTGAGTCTATTGGGTCAGTGGTTCCCAATAAGAAATGACTCAAGAGGCTTTGATGACTCATCTAACCCATACCAGTATGGAAAATGGAAATGAAGTAGATGATAATAATTAAGATGATACATTTTGTGTGTGTGTGTTATCCTTTTTCTCATCTCTTCTTTTTCACTATTATCACATTTTCTCTGATAGTGTTGTTTAAAATGATTCTTTGAGTTTCTTTCAATCATACAATTTAACATTTTCTTTGTTAATAAATTTTTCGATATCTTTAAAATAATTTATGGAAGTTTTTATTGTTAGAAAAAAAATTCGATAAAAATATTTCTTGTTATTGAAAATATATTGTAAATATCATTTGACTTGTTTTCTTCACTTTTTTTATAATCTGTTTAATGGTTTTTATATCATATTATCATATGATCTCATCTCATTTACTGCCTATAAACCAGTGGTTCTCAACCGCTGATCCCAGGGCCACATGCAGCCCTCAAACATCTTCCTGGCAGCCCTCAACAGTCTTCTATAAATATAAATTTTTCTTTAATTGACTTGTATATTATACATTTTTGGCATGGCCCTCTAAAAACATCCAGGTTTTGGATTTGGCCTAGATATAAAAAAGGTTGAGAACCATTGCTATAAACACATGTCATATATAATTATGTACAGTCTTATTTAACATGTTTATGTACATTTGGACATGGAAAGGCAATACACTGCACAAGTTGTCTCAAGAGAAGAAATTCTCCTCATGGTGTCTCTTCAGCGGAGTCCCACAGGGACAAAGGCTAAAATCAGAATACACTGGACCAAAAGGTAATATGATCCGAGAGTCTGAGTCAGTGTGTGACCTGGGGGTTCACATCAGTAATGATGCAACATGCCATGTGCATATTACCAAGATGGCAACACTATGCAGGTGAGTGGCTGGCTGGATTTTGAGGACATTCAGAACCAGGAAAAGGGAGGCCTTGCTACTCCTATGGAAGACTTTCGTTCTCAGCCGCTTTGACTACTGCTCCCAACTATGATCCCTAGAGAATGTGAAACAAACTGTGGAACTGGAAACAATCCAGTGTCAATACACAAAGAAGATTAACTCGATGCAAAAGATGGGCTACTTGGAGAGGCTAAAGGAACTGAATCTCTATTCCTTGCAGAGAAGATGAGAGAGATATGCGGTGAGATATGTTTGGAAGATCTTGAAGGGTTTAGTTCCCAGTTTTGGAATTGACAGCTATAACAATCCTCGAACTGGACAGCACTGCATCATACCAAAGATCCCATCTTTCCCATCTAAAATAAGGACACAGTACTGCAATAGTTTGGGTTTCAAGGTCCCGCAATTGTTCAACATACTTCCAGGCAAGCTTAGAGATCTACATGGTGTTGATGTGGAAGTTTTCAAGGAACATCTGGACAGGTTTCTATTTGAGATACCAGATGAACCCACATCACCACAGGAGACTCAAAGAAGGACAGCTCCGTCCAACTTGCCACTTCACTAGAAACAAAACCGGAAGCAACACTGAGTAACTACAGACAGTGCACCAGCATGACCTCAGCCCTGGGCTGAAACCAGTAAAAAAAATATACATATAACACATCCCCAGGCCATGAATGATGTCACCAGACATGTTATTTGCTGCTGTGGATGTTGTTATTTAACCACATGATATTAGTGTCGCTTTTGTTTTGATTTGGTCTGTGAGAAGGAATTGTATCCATAGCCATTAAAAAGCCCTTCAAAACCAATGAGATTTAAAACTCCATTATTCAATGTGTTCTTCTTTTATAACACTATTAAAGAGTGATTCAATAGTAATTTAGTTACTGTTTTTAGTAGGCCGAGTGCCCATGTAGGAGTTTTATTTTATTGGTTTATATGCATCTTATCTTTTACTTATTTCAGTCGTTGGATTGTGGCCATGCTGGTGCACCACTTTGAACAGATTTATTTAAACAGACTGCTCCAGTACTTTATTCTTTGTAAACCTAGTACTTATTCTATCGGTCTCTTTCGCCAAACCGCTAAGTTTCGGGGACATAAACGCACTAGTATTGATTGTCAAGTGATGTTGGGGTGACAAACACAGACACACAAACATATACATACATACACACACACACACACATACACACACACACACACACACACACACACACACATACATATATACACGAAGGGCTTCTTTCAGTTTCCATCTACCAAATCCACTCGCAATACTTTGGTTGGCCTAAGGTTATAATAGAAGACTCTTGCCCAAGATGCCATGCAGTGGGACTGAATCCAGAACCATGTGGTTCATAAGCAAGCTTCTCACCACACAGCCACTTGCCTAACTGTTAAATTATGTGGACATAAACAAACAAACACTGGTTGTTAAGCAGTGGTAGAAGGACAAATGCAAAGATGCACACACACACACACACACACACACTACTTTTCCAAGGTGTCATGCCATGGGACTGAACTTAAAGCCATTTGACTGTAAAGTGAGCTTCCTAACCACGCACCCATGTCTGAGCCTATATTTGTTAGTAATAAACTATATACTTTCACTATGTATAGCCCCACCTACACCTCCAATCCTTATTTTAAACTCTCAGAACTTCAAATGCTCTGTTTATGGTATACAGAATTGTAGGTCTATTAGAGCTGACTTGGGTGCTTCTGTGTTGTTGCTAAACCTCAAAGAAATTGCAACCAGATTTCCCTTACACCATATCCATCATAACTACCTTGAACAAAGAAAGGAATCGTTGGATAATGTAGTTCTTAAAAAGACATGATTGTCACAGATAGAATACATTTGATCATTGGTTTGCAGAATCCAAATTGACATCAGGCTAAAAACTACCACCATAGCAGAGTCAACTCTTTTCAATAACATTGAAGCCAGACTCACATTCATCTCCATGCCTACATATTTTCTGTAGACTTGAAACTGGTGTTCAGGTCCTGTATCAATAACATTAACATCTCGCCATTATGGGAAGAAATGAGGTACAAAGGTCATCTCCACTGGCTCTTCTCTTGACCGTGTTATTAAAGAAAGAAAATAAAAGAAGCTTGGCTTTATTACAACATTTAAAGAATAGCTTGGGAAAGATAAAGATGAAAATATATTCTTTCTAGTAACTAGTAATGTGTCACGAACTTACCCCCTGTGTCACTCCTCAGAGACATTAGTGAATAATAATTATTGTAATACAGAGTAATTACTAAATGATAATAATAACAAAGTATAGTAATTGCATATCATAATAAATTTAATTATTCATGTTTCTAATTCACTCTTAATTTTAAGAATTAGATTGAATTTTTGTTTCTTTCTATATAAAAACATTAATAACTTTAAGATAACTCTGCTTATTAACTATAGATTATTTTATAAAGAGGATTAACTGTTACTTCAAAATTTGATGACCATTTAGTTATACTGAATGGTAAGGATTCTTTTCTCTTTTGCTTGTGTTTTTGTTTGTGCTTTTTTTACTGAATATTTTCTATTAGAAACATTTTCAAACCTGTACGAGTCAGTCTTTTCAGAGTGGCATTTTGAAATGAGCTACAAAGCTTTAAATTCTCTGGAACTTGTTATTTTGATTAAAGATACTTATCTGAAACACATAATCAATACACTAATAATACTAGACATTCAAAATTGCTCTTATTAAATAATTTTCGATGAAAGCTTGTTCAATATTTCTTAATAGACTTTAATGATTAGTTGTATAATTCACTTTTGAAAGAGAGCTTCTAATAAAACTCTGCTGGTGATGTTAATCTGATTCTTAAATTATAGCCTGAAATTAGTTAGTGAGAACGAAGATAGTTATCAGTTGCATGAAATATTCAGTCTTCTCTTCTTTGGTATATTTTTTATTGATTAATATATCTTTTAAATAGAATGGCAGATCATGCAGACATGTGTGTTAGGGTGGGCGTGATGGTTGGATATATTGTTTGAGAAGATAAGCAACTGGAGTTCCAGGTCTAGGATAATGAGTTTGTATTCTGCTTTTACACTTAATTCTTCTTCAGTGGCCATGTTGTCATGCAGTCTTCAATGTTATCCTTTTTTTATTTTTAGTCTAAATGATGAAAACAAATAAGGGATTTTAGAAAGCAGAGCTACCCTTACACATTAATTACAATCTTCCATAGATTACCAAGCCATTGACAAACTAAATATATGGAATCTGTAGTTCTCAAGTGGGGGGTGGGGGGGTCCATATAAGATTTTGTTGGGATCCACACAAGCTAAATAGTAAATTGGAAGCCACAGTATCATTTTAACCCTTTCATTACTGTATTTCTTTTTGAGATGTCCTGTGTTTCTTTCAATTACTTTAAATATAACAAAGAATTTAGTAAAATAACTTAGTTATCATTAAGCTAGTGTTAGGTATATAAATTGTAGCTAAAGTTTGGTGGAAGATTTTAATTCAAAATTTATGAAAACAAGACATTTGTACTCAGAACCAGTGGTGATTTCAGCCAGGTTGGTATCAAAAGGGTTAAGAGTCCATGAAAAAAATTTGCTATAGATATATTTATCGTAAGAAACAGCTAGGTTTCTTTCTCTAATGTTTTACATAGTTCAAACTACACAAGTGAAAGTGTGATAAACAGAATATGAATTTTGAAAGAAATATGTATAAAATTAAACTTTAAGGATTAAAAGGCTATGGGACAAGGCCACCAGAATAAAATAGTAATCAAGAAACCCATAGATAAAAAAAAAAAAAAACGGTTGAGAATCACTGTACTATATTATAGATCCATTTCAGCAGATTTTACCAATCAGTTTTGCATGTGAATTAGGTAATTAGTATACTTTCCTTACCAGCCCCTCTGATGAGTGCTGTCTTAGGTTATCGTTTAATTACCTAATTCAGGCACAAAACTGATTGGTAAAATGGATCTATAATACTATTGTATAGATATTGATATATCCACTCTATTGAGAAATATACGAGTGCTGCCTTTTTTCAGACTTAAGGATTCTCAGCTCTCTCTCTCTCTCTCTCTCTCTCTCTCTCTTGCTCTCATATATATATATGTGGGTAATAGCCTTATATCATGCTTTCCAAAGCTGCTCCACAGGTATCGGCTACAACTTTTACTCAATATACGTATGGAAATCCATGAGTATCTGTAGAGTATATACCAAAACATTTTGATATACGAAAAGATGGAATGAACATGCTTTATTACAAATCACTACAATTGTTTCAGTGCACCATTATCAGCTGGTAATTGCTGAATGTTACATATATTATATGCAATATTGCATTAATATGAATCAACAATAGCAGTATACATGCATGTCTTCAGGTGAGTAGGATCCAAAGCACTGCTAGATCATCTTTAGTTTCTCATTGCTTTTAACCCATATATCTTAAAGGTAATAAAACATAATGTATTTCACATTATAGAGGGAAACTAAAGTAACAAACAGCAGGAGTGAGTGACAGTGAGAGATGTTTAATGCAGGTGAACAATAATATTTTCAACCAAGATGTTACAACTGTACCTGATTGTTCAAGTGTCTCTGATCTGGATATATTTATTCAGTTGCTGAAATTTATCATTTGTTTCTCCCATTGGTTTGATGTGCCACTTTTTTAACATTAACATTAATAATAAGACTTTATTTACATTATTTACATTTGATGGATTATGTAAATAATGTACATAATTTCTCATCTCTCAAATATAGAACTGTATTAATAAGACTGTCTACATTTTTGACGACATGGGTATGCTAGTATATATATATGTGTATCCCCTGGTTGCTTGGATGCTTCAGACTACCCCTGAAGGATCGAGGCAAACCTACCACTTACCTATATATATATATATATATATATATATAAAGGCCAGCATGGAAAGTGAATGTTAAATGATGATGAAATGTTCCTACTCTTTCTGTATATGTCTGCATCCTGTTGGAGATAGATGAAGATAATTGTCATGCTGATGATGCTTATTGAGGCAGAAACATGTGTCAGCAATTGTCCTCTTATCTCCAGACAGTAATATAGTCCTTTCCCTTCTACTAGCATTCTCATCATTTCTAAACAGTTTGTTGCATTTTAATTTTCTTCTCTTAAATAACATCTGTATTAATAATTTCGCCTAATTATATACATGTATATCCTATTCCTTCTCCTTCACTTGCTTCTTCTTTAATAATTTTGGCTTTCTGGAATATTAGTTGCTATTTTGATTAAGATTTAAATAAATCACAAAATTAAATGTACAGTTGGACTACTTGCCAGATAATTATTTATTATATCTCACCATAACAATATCATTCAGTCTTCTACTTCACTACACCGTTTTAGTGCCGCTAATTTCAATTATTTAATATGCTCTCTGAAAATTTTAATGATGGATAATTCTTGTATTGTTTATAACTACTACTACTGCTACTACTACAATTGATAATAATAACAATAACAACAACAACAATAATAATAATGAATGATGAAGGCAACCAAGATATTGCCATATTTGGGGATGTACAAGTGGTTGTTAAGGTCTGGGGAAAACTGAGAACTACAAGCCACTAAAAGATGACATTGCATGAATGCAGGCCAGTGGTTCCCAACTTTTTTACTACCAAGGACCCCCTTTATTTGAATGAGTTTTCCCACGGACCCCTTTTAAATTTTATCCTTATGTATCATTATCATTACCATCATCATCGTTTAACGTCCGTTTTCCATGCTGTCATGGGTTGGACGGTTTCACTGAGATCTGCAAAGCCAGAAGGCTGCACCAGGCTCCAATCTGATCTGGCAAGGTCTCTACAGCTGGATGCCCTTCCTAACGCCAACCACTCTGAGAATGTAGTGGGTGCTTTTTACATGCCACTGGCACTGGAGCCAGTCAAGCGGGCCTGGCATCAATCACATTTGGATAGTGCTTTTTACATATGTGTGTGTGTGTGTGTGTGTGTGTGTGTGTGAAATTTTTAATTTAGTTCACAGACCCACAGTACTACTTTTGCAGACCACCAGGGGTCTGCAAACCCAAAGTTGGAAACCACTGATGTAGACAATTAAGAGTGACTGCCATAGCAGTAGTTGTAGGAGCAATGGGAGCACTAACAACAATAATAATTTCAAAATGTGTTACAAGGCCAGCAATTTTAGAGAGAGGAGTTTAGTTGATTACCATAAAAACCCATGTAATTTGTGCACCTGTGTAATTTATACAGATAATTTTCAGGATAAAATTTGTTAAGAAAAAAGCTTCTGCTCATGTAAAATTCGCACCCAAAAGTTTTCAGAATTACCAATATGGCCAGGGGGGGAAATGTTTTCAATTTAGCTGTATTTAGCATAATTTCACTTACTTATGATTAGATTTTATCAAATTTTCATTAAATAAAAATAATTTCTGTTTAACAGGTATCACATTAAAAGCTATTAAATTACAAAGTGTTTGTGTTGTTTATAATAATATGTCCCAGCCCATGATTACCAGCATGAACATCAGACTTCAAAAAGTAGTTAACTATTCAATGGTTTTAGCAAATTTATACAGAGAAAGTAAGCATTAAACTATCCAGCATAAATAAAAGTCAACTTCATTATATTTAAGCCCTTGTTTTTTCTGAAAAAAACCTTTTCTGACACTAAATGAGTCAACTTCTGGTACAAATGTTTACATTTTGTATGTCTTTTTCCAACAAAAAGAATTTCTTAAAAAATTCTGCAAATTATCGACTCATTTAATTTATGCACCCTTAAAGTTTATTTGTACTTTTGCAAAAAAAAAAAAAACAAGCATAAATTGCATGGGTTTTTATGGTACATCAGCCTCCATTACTTGACTGGTACTTTATTTCATCAACCTCAAAAGGATCAAAGGCAAAGTTGACCTTGACCGTATTTGAACTCAGAAAGTAAAGTGCTGAAAAAAATGCCACTAAACATTTTCTCCAATGCTCTTATGATTCTACCACCCTACTACCTTAATAATAATGGTTTCAAATTTTGCCACAAGGGCAGCCATTTTGGTGAGGGGATGAGTCAGTCCCGTCGACCCAAGTCTTCAACTGGTACTTGTTTTATCAACCCGAAAGGATGAAAGGCAAAGTGGACCTTGGCGGAATTTGAACTCAGAAGGTAGCAACTGGTAAAATACTACCTTAATAATAATAATAATAATAATGATGATGATGATGATGATGATGATGATGATGATGATGATGATGATGATGATAATAATAATGGTTTCAAATTTTGGCACAAGGCCAGCAAGTTCAACTCCAAAAAGATGAACGGCCAAGTCAACCTTGGCAGAATTTGACCCAGAATGTAAACACAGTTAAAATGCTGCTAAGCATTTTGCCCAGCCTGCTAACAACTCTGCCAGCTTGCCACCATCATCATACATCTGCTTTCCATGTTGTCATGGGTTGGATGGGTCATCGTAGATCGAGTCAGTCCTCATTCTAAGTTATTCCCTTTCCAGGCCTTATCTGCTTGATTTTTTTTTTTTTATTTCCTCCACGTGGATGCTCTTCCTGATACCAACCAGCTTCCAGAGTGAACTGGATGCGTTTTAATATGGCACCAACATTAGAGAGATTACAGTCTCTTCAACAAGACGGAATTAAGGGCCCTGTTAGGCCTATGATCCCTCCACTTGTCTGTCAACCACTCAAACAAGTTTAATGGAGACATTTTATCATAGAATTAGCATTTGAAAGGCTGGCTTCTTTCTTGATTTTCCCTGTTCTATGTTGTCTCTTGTTCAGGTCAGTGAGAGTAATAAAATGGCTAAAAGAGTGAGTGAAGAAGAACCAGAGTGAGAGGTGGGGATGGAAAAAAGAAAGTATGACCACTAAAACAGATATATTGTGGTGACTGTTTTGGAGAGGAAACAGATATGAAATGAGAGAAAGTGCAAATGGAGAAATACGAAATAGTTAAGAGTACCTAAGAGACATAATAATGGTAGATGGCAACAAGTGCTGGATAATCATAGAACTGGTCAAATGCATTGATAAGATGATGTGATGGATGTCATTAATGGATGACTTAGGAGAGAGGAAGTGGTGTCCAGCAATCACAGAAGTGGCTGGTAATGTTAGCTGGTAAAGGAGAGGATGGTTGTTGGATAGATAAGATGGTGATGGATCATCATCATCATCATTGTATAACATCCAATTTACATGCTGTCATGGGTTGGACAGTTTGATCAGGGCTAACCAGATGGGGAGCTGTCTAGTTTCCAATTGTCTGTCGTGGCATGGTTTCTACAGCTGGATGCCACTTCCTAATGCCAACCACTTTACAGAATGTGCTGGATGCTTTTTACATGCAACCGAAAAAATGTAGTAAAGTAATATTTAATGTCAATAAATATATTTTTATTACAAATATATTTTAAATGTCAATAATGTTGTAGTTTTATAACAGAATCTTTAGTTTATAACTAAGAAGTATTTTTAATGTCAATAGTACTGCATTTTTCAGGAAAGATTATTTTCCCCTTGAGCTGAACATTGTATTTTATGGGGAAATTATATTATCAAGAAAGCATTTTTGTCTAAATTTTAATATTTTTGTTAAATTTGTATAAATATTCACTCAGGACAGATTCATTGCAGCATATAATCTGTGCTAATTATTTTGATTTAATTGAATGTTTAAAAAAAATATTTATTGACAATAAGATTTGAATTGAAAATAAAAGTTTAATTATAATTATAACTTTACAAGAACTAGATAGGTCAGTTGTGCAGATTGCACACATTTAATTACCAAATGATCTTTAGATAATAAAGCATGTTCTGGTTTGCACTTTTCATTAAAAGTAAAATCTGTGTATTTGCTCAGAACACAAGAAAATCTTTATTTTTATTTAAGCCATAAAAACAAGACACAAACCTCGAAGACAGATTTCAGTTAATCACATATTGTTTGGAATAACAAATTACAGAGTTGCCCCTTTTAAAAGAAATACACAACAACAACAACAATAAAAATAATAATAATAAAGGGAGAAAACAAAGTAAATGAATATTGTAAAATGTCTATAAGCACAGGTGTGGTTGTGTGGTAAGATGCTTGTTTCCCAGCCACATGGTTCCAGGTTAAATCCCACTGTGACATCTTGGGCAATAGTCTTCTATTATAGCCTCAAGGCAACAAAAGCTTTGGGAATGGATTTGGCTGATGGAAACTGAAAGAAGCCTGTGATTGTGTGTGTGTGTGTGTCAACTGGTGTTCACGTGTTTACATCCCAATAACTTACCAATTCAGCAAAAGAGACTGATAGAATAAGTACCAGGCTGAAAAAGAAGTAAGAACCGGGGTTAGTTTGTTGGACTAAACCCTTCAAGGCAATGCCCCAGCATAGCTGCAGTCTAATAATTGAAATAAGTGAATTAGAATAAGAATAGCCTGGGCAAAGTTCAGAAAGATCCTACTTCTGCTGGTAACAAAGGGCCTCTCACTCAGAGTGGAAGGTAGATTGTATGATGCATGTGTGCGAACTGCCATGCTTCACGGCAGTGAAACATGGGTTGTGACTGCTGATGACATGCGTAGGCTTGAAAGAAATGAGGCTAGTATGATCCGCTGGATGTGCAATGTCAGTGTGCATGAGCAACAGAGTGTAAGCACCCTGAGAGAAATGTTGAACATAAGAAGCATCAGATGTGGTGTGCAAGAGAGGCGACTGTGCTGGTATGGTCATGTGCTGCGTATGGATGAGGAGAGCTGTGTGAAAAAGTGTCACTCTCTAACAGTGGAAGTGGGAGACCCAGGAAGACATGGGATGAGGTGGTGAAGTATGACCTTCAAACAGTGGGCCTCACAGAGAACAGAGCAACAGGTGAAATATCACAGCATTTTGTCCAGCATGCTAACGATTCTGCCAGCTCACCGCCTTAAGGTAAAAATCATAGTAGTAGTAGTAGTAATAATAATAATAATAATAATAATAATAATAATAATCCTTTCTTCTAAAGGTACAAGGCCTCAAATTTGTGGGGAGGGTTAAGTCGATTACATTGACCCCAGTGTTTCACTGGTACTTAATTTATCAACCCCAAAAGAATGAAAGGAAAAGTCAACCATGGCAAAATTTGAACTCAGAACGTAGTGATGAGTGAAATAACACTAAGCATTTTGCCCAGCGTGCTAACAGTTCTGCCAGCTCACCACCATAAAGTAAAAAGCATAGTAATAATAATAATAATCCTTTCTTCTAAAGGCACAAGGCCTGAAATTTTGTGGGAGGGGACTACTCGATTAAATCAACCCCAGTGTTTCACTGGTACTTAATTTATCGACCCTGAAAGAATGAAAGGCAAAGTTGACTACAACGGAATTTGAACTCGGAATGTAGCAACAGGCAAAATACCACTAAGCATTTTGCCTGGTGTGGTAACAATTCTACCAACTCACCACCTTAAGGTAAAAACATAGAAATAATAATGATAATAATAATAATACTAATAATAATAATAATAATAATAATAATAATAATAATTACTACTGTTATAGAAATGTTTTGATGTTAAGGTTGAAAAAAATTGACCTTGTTTGTAAAAAAAATTTGGTTCTGGGTTTGTACCCCCTAAACAAGTTTGATTTCTGCCCTCACGAATTCCTTATAAATGCAAATGAAATTACAGAAAATTCACTCTTGAAGCATTTGTACCTTGATATAGTGTCAGTTAAGTTTCCATTATCTATCAAACAAGCCTAGCATTGTACAAAGATGTCAACTTCATACTGTTAACTGTCAAGGTAGTTCAATTAATGTTATTCTGACATTTTTCTCTGTATTTTACTCATGGAGATGGCATTTGCACTGGGAGAACTCCAAATTCAGAATGATATCATTATTGTAAGAAAATCCTATATCAAGTATCCAAAATTGTTTCCTTTGGCAACTTGCTTGTGATAAATCCTTAAATGGTTATAATACATACATACATACATACATACATACATATATATATTGTATAACTTGAGGCGAATTATATGCATGGTTTAACTTAGTTTATCGTTTACAGTAAACTCCTTGATATATTAAGTTTGTATCTCAGATGGAAAAGTTAGAATACATATCAAATATGTAATGGATAAATGTTGAAGTTTTGCACAATTTGAAAGATTTAAGGGAATATATGTTCATAGAGATATTTATGGAACTAATTTAGTTTGCTTTTTTTTTTATATTATGTGTTCTATACATGAAAAAAAAATTATATATTTTTTTTTATTCTGAGAAAACTTATGAAAATATGGAAAACGTGTCCTCATCCATAACACCATTAGTGATGAGTGTGTGTGTGTGTGTGTGTGTGAAAAGCATATCACACAGGGATATCAAAGGAATTTATGAAGGGCTGGGGGACATAAATGAATGCAAACAAACCCAGCTTGTCATTGATTGGTGACTAACACATACAGGCACATACACACACAAGTATGGCTGCCCGGTTATGAAGCTTGCCTTTCAACTACATCGGTTTGAGTTCAGTCCCACTGCATAGCACCTTACATAAGTGTCTTCTACTAAAGCTCCAGGCTGACCAATGCCTTGTGAGAAGACTTGAGAGATGGAAACTGCATGGAAGACAGTTGTATATATGTGTGTGTGTGGCTTTGCTGCCTCCACCCCCAATCCTTCACAACCAGTATTGGTTTGTTTACATCCCCATAGTTAGTAGTCCAGTTAAAGAGACCAATAGAATAAGTGCTATCATCATCATCATCATTGTTTAATGTCTGCTTTCCATGCTGGCATGGGTTGTACGGTTTGACTGAGAACTGGCAAGCCAGAAGGCTATACCAAGCTCCAATCTGATCTGGCAAGGTTTCTACAGCTGGATTTCCTAAAAAATAAGGACTGGGGTTGATTTGTTCAACTAAATCCTTCAAGGTGGTGCCCCAGCATGGCCACAGTCCAATGACTAAGATACATGAAAGATAGAAGACAGGTAATAATTACACAGAATCATTAGAGCATTTAGATATTTAGATAAAAGCACAAAAAAGCAAGCCCTCAGCTATTTGTTGCAGCTCTTTATAGCCTGAGTTCAAATCCTACCCAAAACAACTTTGCATTTCATCCTGCCATAGTTTATAAAAAAACAAGGGATGTATCATGCAGTGGGACTGAACCTGGAACCTGTGGGTAAGAAGCTTGCTTCCCAACCATATGGTTCCAGGTTCAGTCCCACTGCGTGACACCTTGGGAAAGTGTCTTCTACTATAGCCTCAGGCCGACCAAAGCCCTGTGAGTGGATTTGGTAGACAGAAACTGAAAGAAGCCTGTCGTATATATGACAGTGTTTATGTCTCCTTGTCTTGACATCACATAATCATAGTGAATGAACATGAGTTTTACACAGCAGTGCCATTTTCAATATTCTGCTCTAAATTATATCTGCCATAGGACAAAATATTATCTTGGCTAGAAAGTGGCGAGAGTTGGTGACAGGAGGGGCATCCAGACACAGAATATCTACCTCAGTAAACTCTGTCTGACTCATACAAAGCTTGGCAAAGTGGACATTGAAAAGATTATACATACATGCTTGCTTAGGATGGCCCATCAATAGTGATGGCTGTGTCAATCCAGGACATTAATTCTCCTTTGCCTGCAGCACATTGTTTCTCATGTGAGCAGATGTAGCTGACAAGACTGATATAAGATAGGCAGACCCTGTGACTCCCAAACAACAGCCACAGAGGCTTGATGACAATGTCTCCTCCCCTCTCCTGCATTATGGTTTCAAAGTGCTTTATTCCAGCATCACACACACCTTCCAGATACTCCATGCATGCGTGCATGTGTGTGTGTGTCTGTGTGTTATCATTTTAATGTCTACTTTTCCATGGTTGCATGAGTCAGACAAGACTTTGTCAAGGCAGAGTTTTGTACAGCTTGATGCCTTTCCTGACACCAACCCTCACCTATTTCTCCATCATAGTAAATAATCACCCAGTCTATCAAATAACAAACAACCTGGACATGCTTTTGCAGAGGACAGCAAAGAAATGATACTTTGAATGAACAGTGAGGCTTTTGTTTACAATTAGTACACAAATATCAAGAGAAAAGGAAAATGGAATCGGTCACCCAAATATGCATGCATACACATATACACACATGACTGAGTGCTGTCTTTTTCTTATATATTTTGTATTTACATCTTATACTCACTTTGTATCTTGACAGTATGTTCTCACCATCTCTCTCTTTTTCCATGTATCTCTTCTTCAATAAGACAGTTGTTCATGTCACTCGATCGCACATCCCCTTCAATACTGACTCCCCAATCCCCACCCCCACCCACATGCACACTGAGGTGAGCTGTCTTGTCTTATGAATTAGTTGGTAACGTCACTAGTGCTGATGTCACAAGAGCAGCACTCGATACACTTTGTAAAGAGGTTGGTGTTGTGAAGGGCATCCAGCCATAGAACCCATGCCAAAGTAGTCCTGGCTCGTCAGTTCCTGTTAATCTGTCCACTCCATGCCACCATGGATAATGGATGTTAAACAATGATGATGATGATGATGATGATGAATGTTCTGTTGTGTGTGTCTGTCTGTGTGTATGTGCAACATAAATACAAAAATAAATAGGAAATAAGTTGAGTACATTGACCAAAAGAATGGTTTTCGACCATCAATTAATTTTTCCATTGATAACATTCTTAACTAAATTTAAAATGTTATGGATAGCAATACATTGTAAGTCAATAACTTAGAAATATATACAAGTCATGATACTCAATATGAAACTCCGAAGCTTTCAAAAAAAAAAAAAACCAAAAAAGAAAACAAAATAGGAAAAAAATATTCCTCCAAAATTGATTTAATATTTCTTAAAAACACAAAGTGTAACATTGTTGTTAATGTACACTAGACATGGCGTTTCATTTCATTTCTATTCAAGCAAAAGCACATACCACCATCGCCGCCACCACTGCCTTCACCAACATCACATCTAACATGTATCTTTTGTTTTCTCTCTCATCTAAATTTCAGCATCTATCTTTTTGGTCTTTTTCTTTCTTTTAATAAAATAGCTAACAAGCAAAATCAAATCAATAATTTCTAATTTTGTACAAATGAATAGATGTCAATAACTTTTGGCAGTCGGCCATTGGAAGAGAAAGAAAGCGAAAAATAAAATTTAAAACACATTTATAGTGGTATGTAAACCATAAATATTGATACTATTTCAACCACATTTTTCTTTTTTATATTGTTCTACACATATTTCGAACCTGTGTTTTTCATTTATTTTTTTTTTGTTAGAATACCAGAACTAAAGACAAAAAAAAACAAAAATTGAATAAAGTAACATTGACCTTGAGGTATAAAGTGTGAAGAGAGAAAAAGAAAAGTAAAAATATTCATTCTGTAAAACACGGATATAATGAATTAAGCTTGCAATATTTTGAATACATACCCTTTAAATGCTTTATTTATTTATTTATCTATTTATTTATTTATTTATTTATTTATTTATTTTGGAAGGATCAATATTGCCATGTCAAAACACTTGCTGCTAAATGCTCATTTCATATAACAAAAACAAAAAGAAAAAGACACGTTGCTCTTAGGTTGGAGAAGAGAACAATAAGAACAAGAATATATAAATGAAAAGAGAGAAAGGGTTTCCCCACATCTTTATCACTTTCAAGGTTGCTGCCACCACCACCACCACCACCACTACTACTACTCCTGAGAACACAATATCATTCTCCTAAATTATAATGGAAACTTACTTTCTCACTCACTATTTCTACATCGATCTTAGTCTATCTCTTGATATATATATATATATATAATTAATTTTTACAAAGTGAAGGGAAAGGAAAAGATAGAGATTGTCAGAATGAGAGAGGGCATAGCAGGGAACCATGGGGGTATCTACTTATATCCCCCCCACCAGTGTTCCCTGTGGGTAGGCCTTGTCTCTCTCTCTCTCTCCTCTTCCTTGTCATAAGCATGTTTGTAGTAAGACAGATATTCTCGTCCCCCTATCATACTCCAACCTCTTGACTAGCACACAGCCACTTCTTTTGATTCGTTTCCCTTTCTCATTTAGGACGTTCTTGTCTTGCAAGCTCCTTGGTGACACAACAGGTGCCGGTGCCACTTAAAACGCACCCATACTGGCACTATATAAAAAGCACCCAGTGAACTCAGCAAAGTGGTTGCCTTAGGAAGGGCATCCAACCATAAAAACCATGTCAAAACAGATGACTGGAGCCTAGTGCAGCCCTCTAGCCTTCCAACTCCAGTCAAACCGTCCAACCCATATCTGCATGGAAAATAGATTTCCAATGATGATAATGTTGTAGGTGGAGGTGAACTTTGACAACAAAGTTTCTCTTTACCAATCATCATCATACAATCTGATGATGATGACTGGTGAGCCAAAACTTCAGTCACTGTTAATCTTTTCTTTGTAAAACTTATTCTGCACAGTATTGAGTAATTCTTCTGTATGATGTTGAGTTGATGTCTTACAAACAACTCGCACACACAAGTGCTACCAGTCGAGAACTCCGCATACTGGAAGCCAGCAAGTATATGGGGTCATCAGGAGAGAATGCGCGCCATTTCAGGCCCTTTCTCTTGATGGTATCAATGTGCACCAGCCCCACCTCCTCACTGATATGAGGCCCTGCTTGCTAGATCAACTGGCTATTAAATATAGCTCAATATTTCTCTAGCCATCACTCATTGTCTCTTTTTAACCAAATCCAGTGGTTAGGTTTTTCCAATGTAGTTTGGATATCAGTCATGGTGGTATTTACTTTACGATGAGTTAGGCCTAATGATAACAATAGTCATCTCACACTGTATCCAACAGACCCTCTACATCCGACTTCGATTGGAAAATGTTCCGCTTTCCAGCTTGCGCCTTCACATTCCTCGAGGAGATTTACGTAAATATACAATAATGTTGAGTTGTTTTTATACTAGCTGTTGTGTTTGTATTACATACTGGCAGCATGTTAAGGAGAGCAAAAATCTCTTAAACAGAATGATGGTACATGATTGTGAGGGTTTTTTTAGTTCTGCTGCAGACATCTTTTCTTATACTGGCAGTATTGTAAAAAATACACCCAGTCTTCATTGTAAGGTGATCGGATGGTAAGAAGGATATCCAGTTGTTAACTGGCCCTCTTCAAAAGATCTTCATGCACAACAGCACAGATTGACAAATTTTGCCTGTTATGCGTGAGGTGACTAAGGACTATAACATGTGATGCTGAGAAGCTGTGAGAAGCTGATGCAATTCATGTGTACTTGATAAAACAAGTATGATAATTGCAAAGTGTGTGTGTGTGTGATTCACTTTTACACCTGTTTTTCCATTTTAGTATGGATTAGATCAGTGGTTCTCAAGCAGGTCCATATGATCCTTGGTGCTCCATATAAAATTTTGTTAAAATTAAGTGCCATTATTTGTTTACATTCTACAATACACAAACTGTTTTACCAATTTTTTATGCAGTTCCTAATAGCATTTTATCATAAATATATAATAAGCTTTTTTTTTTTTGAAATAACAGTTGGCTATATGGGTCCACCTGAATACAATAGGGATCAAAAGGGTTCATAAGGAAAAAAAAAAATGGTTGAGTATCACTGGATTAGATAAATATATCATTGAGACAGGGTTTGGCAACAAGATGCTCTTCCTCTCCCTGATCCCTAGCCTGTTTTTTAAGTACAGAATCTCTTATTTCATGATCATCAAAGGTACAAATTGAGCAGATGACTTGTCGAAAGGAGAAGGAGAAGTAGCAACAACACTGCTCTTAGCTTGCAGTTTACATTGACATTGTAGAATGTCAACAAGGTGGGGAGCTGGCAGAAACGTTAGCATGCTGAGTGAAATGCTTAGAGGTATTTCGTCTGCCGTTACGTTCTGAGTTCCAATTCCGCCGAGGTCGACTTTGCCTTTCATTCTTTTGGGGTCGACAAATTAAGTACCTTCGAATCACTTGGGTCGATGTAATCGACTTGTCCCCTCCCCCAAAATTTCTGGCCTTCCTTGTGCCTATAGTAGAAAGGATTATTATTATTATCATTATTATTATTATTATTATTATTATTATCATTATTATTATTATTATTATTATTATTATTATTATTATTATTATTATTATTATTATTATTATGATGATGATGATGATGATGGCGGTGAGCTGGCAGAAACATTAGCACGCCGGGTGAAATGCTTAGCGGTATTTTGTCTGCCGTTACGTTCTGAGTTCAAATTCTGCCGAGGTCGACTTTGCCTTTCATCCTTTCGGGGTCAATAAATAAAGCACCAGTTACGCAGTGGGGTCGATGTAATCGACTTAATCCCTTTGTCTGTCCTTCTTTGTCCCCTCTATGTTTAGCCCTTTGTGGGCAATAAAGAAATAAGTATTTCATTTGTCTTTACGTTCTGAGTTCAAATTCCACCGAGGTCGGCTTTGCTTTTATCCCTTCGGGGTCGATAAATTAAGTACCAGTTGCGTACTGGAGTCGATCTAATTGACTGGCCCCCTCCCCCAAAATTTCAGGCCTTGTGCCTAGAGGAGAGAAGACTATACTTGGTAGTATATTATGGTTGCTATGTGGAATACAGTGTGCCTACCAGCAACTAATCTTAAATGATGACGATGGGGAGTGTGCGTGTGTGTGTATGTGTGTGTACAGGTTTCTTTCAATTCCTATTGACTAGATTCATTAACAAGTATAAATGTGTTACAAAATCTTTCAGACCAGTATCATATGTATAACTTCAAAATGTGAGCTAAGGGAAATAGCTGTAGTGGACCAGTGACATGAATTTAGATAAGTCAAGTAGGAATTGATGCACTGATTGACATTGGAGAAAAAAATTCTATATGAACTGGAATTTGCCTCTAAGGGGGACGAAAAACAGAAAGCAAAGAAACTGGTTGGAATTGTTTGCAATTAACAAAGAAAAAGGAGATAATTTGAAGAAATTATCAAAAATTTATTTCTTTGAAAATGGAATTTTCTGCTTAAGGGAAAAATCTGATTTTAGTTAGGAAGCAAAATGGAAGCTGTTAATAGCGTCCAGATTAGAATGGCTTAAAAATTATATATAAAAAAAAGTACTGAAGAATCCAAAAGTTTGTGTGGACAAATCTGTTGTTGTTGTTGTTGTTGTTGTTGTTGTTGTTAAGTATTGTCACTTTGGTTTCATTGTTTGCTTAATAGGAAGAACTAACTTTGTATTTGTTAGTGAGAGAATGTGAATATGTAATCAAAATTGGTTATTGATTATATTTCATCTAAACATGCTTTGCGATATTTTCTATTGATTACTTTGTCATGAGCACAGGTATATTGATAATTTTGACAGGATATGGCTATCATTGTCTGCTATAAAATAGTGTTTATATTTTGGTATATATTTATATAAATTCATGTATATATTTTTGTATTAATAGTTTATGGGATGTAAATGGGGGGAAAAGGAAACTTGTTTATGCAAAATTGGGAAACAACAAAGAAAATTGCTGTGTTGATTGCATGGCTTTTAAGATTTTGTTTGCAATTCCCCACTTTCATATGTTAGTCCATTTTTACTTTTAAATTTTATTTAACATAAAATTTAGTCCATTAAAGTTGTCGGTTAACAATCTAAAATAATAGACTAACCCTGACACAGCAAAAACCAATTTATTATTCCATTTACCTGACTAATTTTATTTATGGTTGAAAAACTGCTGCCATAAAAAAAGGTTCCTTCGTCTGACAACAGATGTAAAATCTCTGAATTAGCTAAATGATCCTTGCTATAAGAGAACAAAGAAAATGTTTTTATTAAAGTCAAATTGTTTGTGCATTTAAATATTTGTAAATAGTAAAAGTAATTATGAGCTGGAAAATTGAAAATCTGCATTTCTAATGCATTATCTGAAAAGAGAATTACTGCTGTTGTTTTTATTACCAACTGAAGAATTTATTTTAAAAGTAAAACCTGGAATCCAAGGGAACGGTTAAATATTACAGTTGTACACAAAGTTTTTCTGTATATTTTTATCATCACCATCGTCATTGTTTAACATCCATTTTCCATGCTGGTGTGGATTAGAGAGTTCAGCAAGAATCAACAAACCCCAATCTCCAATATCTGCTTTCTACAGTTGGATACCCTTCCTAATGCCAACCACTCTAGAGTGTATTGAGTGCTTTTTTGTAGCATTGTGATGTCTTTGGTCATCATTGACAATGATGGGCAAACTTATATAACCATTATGTGATACCAAGTATATCCCATGGAGCAATATCATATCTTAAAATATATCAACATCATATTCAATGTGACATCTTGTTTAATACCAGGACAAAATTCTTTTTTTGACACTGCGTAAAATCTTTTTGTTTCATGACTATAAATGTTGTCACTTCTCTTTCTTCGTTTTTTTTTATTTTTATTTAAATCAATCACAATTGGAATTCTATCAGCACTTTGTATATAATTTGATCCAAAAACTAACTTTAGTTTTGGGCACTTGTATTAATTATGTTAGGAAACTTAATTAAGAACACTTAGAGTATTAAATAAGTCCAAAAACTATATCTTTCATATTCACAGTTAATTGAGATTGCATGTGGAAAAGAATATTTCCAAATATTTTTAAACATTATAGAAATTCACTAATTACCATTTCCTAATGTTTGTATGTTTGCAGTAATTATGACAAATGTATTTATATTTTCAATATATTTAATAATTTGTTTTGTGGTTCAGTGATATTTTCAAAACCATATTGAACATTTGTGAAAGAATTTTATGTTTATTTCTTAATTTTGCTCCTATGAAACCAGTGAGCAGTCTTTGCTTGCTGCTCAACTTGTTACATATAGCAGCCAAATTGCCCTCATAATACTTTTAGAGAGTAAAGAAAAGAGTAAGATAGCAGAATCTTTAGCATCATCATCGTTTAACATCCACTTTCCATGCTGGCATGGGTTGGATGGTTTGACTGAGGGCTGGTGAGCCAGAGGGCTGGTGAGCCAGAGGGCTGGTGAGCCAGAGGGCTGGTGAGCCAGAGGGCTGGTGAGCCAGAGGGCTGGTGAGCCAGAGGGCTGGTGAGCCAGAGGGCTGCACCAGGCTCCAATTCAATCTGGCAATGTTTCTACAGCTGGATGCCCTTCCTAACACCAGCCACTCCGAGAGTGTAGTAGGTGCTTTTTATGTGCCATCAGCATGAGGGCTAGTCAGGTGGTACTGGTATCAGCTACGCTCGAATGGTGATTTTTACATGCCATCGGCAAAGGACCAGTCAGCCAGCACGGGCATTGACCACGCTCAAATGGTGCTTTTTACGTGCCACCAGCACAGGTGCCAATCAGATAGTACTGTCATCGGCCATGACAACGACTTCACTTGCCTCAACAGGTCTTCACAAGCGCAGTTTATTGCCCAATGATTGAAGCATACTCTTAAATGGGCTGGTTAACCTGCACTGGCATAGGCCACGGTTACCGTCTCACTTGGCTTGCCAGGTCTTCTCAAGAACAACATATAAACTTCATAGCAGTATTTCTTCTGACTCTTAACATTCTGAGCTCAAATCCTGCCAAGATCAACTATGCTTTCATCCCTTCTGGGTTGACAAAATAAAGTACCAGTCAACTACTGTAATTAATGACTTGTCCCTTCCTCCCTCCTGTCAAAATTGCTGGCATTGAATCCTGCAATGGACCGGTGTCCTGTTCAAGGTCAATGACATAATCTTGGTCACTTATACATCATGGAAAACCATAGGTGACCAGCTTGAGTCCTTGGGCTCAAGAAAGAAAAAGAAAACATTGAGTAATGAAGTCTTAGATGTACAAAAAGATGAAATAGTCTTAAATGGAATTTCTTTAATCATAGGTTAATGACTGTTGAAAATACGAAATATATTGGAGGGAAACAAATTATCCC